>NW_020230010.1:5000-147500 GCF_003227715.2 Harpegnathos saltator
AACACAACCACGAGATTGCCTGCATACGTAAGTCATCGGTAATCGTTGCCTCGTGCGCTCACGTCGTCCCTGCTCCCTCCCCCGCACCCGCCTTTCTCGCTCCTTCTCTAGACCGCCCCCCCCCCTCTCGTCCTCGTCATTTATTCATCCGTCGCTGCAGAAGAACGCTGAAGAAGAACGTCGTCGTAATCGTCGCTTGTGCGCGATTCACGCGGATGCGCCTCGAGTCGAATAAAAATCCCCGGACGTCAGAGAGAAAGAGAGAGAGAGAGAGAACAAAACAGAGGCTGATGGCTATTTTCAGAAAAAAAAAAAAAAAAGAGAAACGCCCATATTGTTCGTCAAAGTTACAATTTCTGGCTCAATTGTCATGTGCAACAAATGCATCGCTGAGTGGGAAATTATAATATTCATGTGAAATGTTACTTGTCGTCAGTTACTTATCGATTAGCGTTTCTCTCTCTCTCCCCTCCCCCCGTGTCGTTCCATGCGGAATCTCCGCGGGGATACGCGCGAGTCGCGCGGACAGAGTGGTATAATTCAGCGAGGTTGACTCTTGAATGGGGCTGGCTGGTTTCCCTTGTAAACCGCGGCGAATAGCGCGACGCGCGGTAGTAATCCTTGCCGATCGAATGCTCGTGTATTCGTTTCACGTGCGAAAGGCCCGAATTTATCGGGATCTGGAATGCCGCGCGACGTAAGCGATACGTAAGCGAACGGCGAGTGCATCCACTCAGCGTTCCGCTCGCGCTCATAAAGGAACACGAGCGAGCGAAATTAATAAAACGCCGGCCATTTAATTCCGGCTTAAACCACCATCACCGCGGTCGATTGCCGAATCGGTCCCTTTGAATCGACATCATTGTGATTCGGCCGGACCGTCCGCCTCTCGTCCCTTCCTCCGGCTATTCTAATTAAGAGTCTCATTGATTCGCAATTACTCCCCGCTCTCTCGCCGACGAGAGAGCCATTCGTTCCTTGCGTCGTCCTGTGTCGGCCCGGCGGTAATTGGTGGACTACTTAAGGATCTGTCGCTCGAATTGTTAATTCGAGCCGGGTGAAAAGGAAGAGTAGAAGGAGGAGGAGGAGGAGAAGGAGGAGGAGGAGGAGGAGGAAGAAAAAGAAGAAGCCGAAGAAAAACGAGCGAGGGGGAAATTAACCGAATGCGAATTCTTCTTCTTATAGTCGACGCGCCGTCACGTCGACGTCGAAGGTAAAAATCCAACGTCGGGCATCGCAGCCAAGTTTCGCGCGCGCGCGCGCGCGCCGTTTCGGCGCTTGTTATAAATAATATACGGTTATGCGCTCACGGGCGGACGAACGAGCGCGTGATCGATACAAAGATACCATTTTTATCGCCGCCGTAAATCCGCCGGCTTTGCGCTCGCGACCCGAAATCGCCGCTGTCCGAGGATTTCGGAAAATGAGAGGCGGCGACGCACCCGCGGCCGGCCTCGGCGCTCGCTCGCTCGCTCGCTCGCTCGCTGCTCGCGCGCGCGCGCGCGCGCGCCCGCTCGTATCCGTAATATATGGACGAGCGCGTCGCGTCGCAGCCGCCGAGAGCCGGGCTCTCTCTCTCTCTCTCTCTCTCTTTCTCTCTCACGAAATCGGGGACACGCTGCGGAACGTAAAATTCACGAGCGTAACTTTTATCGTCACACGGACATTCTCACGTTGTTGGGCCGGCCGGCCGGCGCGCGCGCGAGGCACATCGCGCGGAGCGTGTGGGCGCTATTTTACGACAGAAAGCCGAGCAATGCCGATCGTTTTACGCGAAAACGGCTTTTTGCCCCGTTCCGACGTGCGTGCGGTCGTCCCATTCGCCGTCCGTAATAACGAGCCTGTGAGATGGGTCGACGCGACTTTGCCGGGATTCTACCGTACGGCGTACGGAAGCCGAGAGCCGGCCGTCCATTATTGCATCGGCCGAGCTCTCGCCGCGATACCTGCGTGTCTCGCTCCGCGAGCGCTTTTCCCCGAGGGAGCCGGCAAACTCAACTTCAATTAGCGTACCGAAAACAATCCGCACGAAATGACACGCAGGAAGCGCCGTCTCGAGGAGTAACGCGCGACGCAACGGACGCGCGGCCGAATTCGTGCGACCGCGATCGCAACGGGAAATCGATCGTATCCTTTTTACGTTTTCATCCGGGATGTAACGTAACCACCGGGTGGATACCCCCGGTGATCCGAGGACCTGAATCGAAATGTGTATCTCCGATCGCGCGCGACGCGAGGAACGTGTCACAAATCGCCGATTTGCCAACGGATTGTCGTCCGTGTGAGCTTTTTCTCCCTTCCGACGAACGAAAGTGCTGGATTGATACGATCGAGCGAGCGGGAGCGAGAGACGGAGAGAAAGAGAGACGAAGGCGCAACTTTATTGACGGAAATCTATAGTAGGCAAAAACGTTTCGCGCACGAGAGAGAGAGAGAGAGAGAGAGAGAGAGAGAGAGAGAGAGAGGAGAGTGAGCGCGGAGGGGAGAGGGAGGAAAAGAGAGAGACGGATGAGAACGTGAACTATGTTGCAATTGGATCCTTCGCGCTCACATGTGCGCGATCGCGCGCGCATTCAGCGGCCCGCACAATGCTCGCCCGTATCCCATAGAAAATCAAGCGTTCGATTCTGCCGAACGAACGATGCTCCACCATTTACCGCGAGTTAAAACCGCGATTTTATCTCAATCAGCGGCGGGACCGAAAGCGCGAGGGCGGCGGGGCGACGGCAGGGGAGGGGGAGGCCGTGACATGGGCGGGAACGGAACGTCTTCCTCGTTCCGTTGGAAAGAGAAGATCGGTTTCTTCTCTCCTGCTGTTGCACGTCCACGTCCTCCTCCTCCTCCTCCTCCTCCTCCTCCTCCTCCTCCGTGTGAGGAGGAGGACGTGCAACAAGAGGACGTGTGTGTGTCCGCGCGATGTCGACCACCGTGCTCCCTCCTTTCGTTTCCTTTCCGCTTTTGCCCGCACGCCCGCCCGTCCGTTATGTATTTGTTAAACAACTGTCGCGTAATGCCGTTGTAATGAAAACTCGCTATGTTGTAACTACATTGTGGCGGAGTTTCGCGGAGTCATCTCGCCATGTGCCTGAACCAACTTCTCTCATTCCGCGCGCCTGAGATATCCGCCGTGTTGCCACCGGCGATAATTTAGTTTCCTGCTTAATGTTGATGCAATCGGCTCGAGAGGGTTTGCGTTAATTCCTCCCGCGTGTTCGCGCCCGCGTGATATATTTGAGGGCTTCTGCGTACTCTTGCCGACGTGAGTCCGAGGGTTAAGGTCGCGGTCGTAAAGAACGCGACGTGAGAAGCCGATCTCGCGGCTTTTACAATTCTCTCTCTCTCTCTCTCTCTCTCTCTCTCTCTCTCTCTCTCTCTCCTTCTCTCTCGATTGTTTCGTTCGACCGATACGTCGTCATCGTCGTCGTCGTCGGCGGCGGCGTCGTCGTAGTTGGCATGTTGCGTCGCTATTTTAAAGGTTGACGAGAACACTCGCAGGAAAATATATCTTCCACGCCGGACAGCTGCGCGCGCCGTAAAGAATTGTTCCAACACTCGCGGCAATTACCGGGAAAATACCGCATATCTAATCGGCGCGCTCACGCGATTCTCTCCGCGCCATTGCTCGTAATGGACGATATTCGACGACGAGAAACGATGCGCGCGTAGATACGAGACCGTAGAGAGAGAGAGAGAGAGAGAGAGAGAGAGAGAGAGAGAGAGAGAGAGAGAGAGAGAGAGAGAGAGAGAGAGAGAGAAGAAAAAAGACGAAAAAAGAGAAGGGAAGATAGAGAGGAAAAGAGAAGGGAGGAGAAGAAGCAGCGGGCGAGAGGAAGACGACGGAACTTTCGCTCGTGGCGTAAAATCCGCTACAATTTTGCCGGCGCGTTATTTCACGGCGCGTTCGCGCCGTTCGCGGTAGCGCGACCGTAATTACCAAGGACGGTCGCCTCTCCCTGTCAGATCCGTCCGATCGTCGTAAACGCAAAAGAGGATCGTATGCGACGTAGGAAGGACGAGCGGTGGCGGCGGCGCTAGGAAGCGAATCGCCGCGATTGCTCCTCTCGCTCGGAGCGCGATGACGCGTTCGCCTCATCCTCAACAGAAATAGGCTCTTGTTTTTCCATCGAGCGCGAAACGTCCGAGACCTCGCCGCCGCTGCGCCGCGCCGTTCGTTTTATTCGGATTGCGTCTTACCGACCGCGTGTATGTGTGTGTGTGTGTGTGTGTGTGTGTGTCTGTCATTCTCGCGCATTCGCGCTCGTGTCTCTGCGTAATCGACGGCAAGTATGAGCCGACGCGGAATTTCACGCTTTCGCGATCTTGCACTTGGACCTTTTCTTTCCCCGAGCACAATTTCAGGCTCACATCTTCGACTAAAGTTGATATCAAAATCCCCGTCTCGAAAGGGTCGGCAATCTGTTGCTCGCTGACGAAATCGCCCGACGAAAGCGTTTCGTTCACCTCTCTCCCTCGCGATCGGCGCAAGTCCGCAAGTGGTAGCCGCCGCCTGCCGGCAGGACAGCCCGTTAATTTGTAGGGCCGCCGTGCCGCTTTTTGCGGCGCACGGCGAGACTACGAACTCGAGTTTTGACACATTTTGACACGAGGACCACACAGAGCGCTCCCGCCCGTAAAACATTCGCTCCCGACGACGACGACGACGAGGACGATCGGAGCCACGGGTCCACCGGAGAACCGGAGGAGACGCGCTCGCTAGACGCGCAAGAAGCGGACGCTCTTCAGCGGATAAGTTATTAGCAGTGGCCGCGGACGAACCTAAGCGAATATCAATGGCGGGCTCCCGCGGTCCTCCTCGGCCGAGCCGCGATGTATTTATTACCCTCGATCGACTTTTTCCCCTCCCCGTTTCGGTGCGCGACGAGAGACCCCAGAGACCCCTCAGCGTCCGTGCTGCCGAGACGTCCTCAGCGTCATGTCCTCGAGCGCGAAGGATAACGAATTATCGCCAAATTACGACGCGTCGAGAGCAACGATGAGACTCGAAGGAGTTCGAGCGACATCGAGCACGTTCGATGACAAAACACGGAGCGCGTTGAATAACGAGCGCGTAAAAAGGAAGCGCTGTCAGGGATGCTTCTTCACTCGGGTGTCGGCGCGGCTACGCTTCGTCGCCACTACCAGCTGGGCTTCATTAACGATTGGACGGAAAGTGGTGCCTGCGCAATTAAGCGCGCGCAGCTGGAATCCGCTCGGGGCTCCTCGCGCGCGCGCGCGCGCGCGCGCGTTTCGTTAGCGAACGCGTAAGCGCGCGAGTGTTTTCAGCGCCGTCGGCGCCGATCTTCCGGTGATCGCGGTGGCATTAACCCCGCCGCGGATCGAACGGGACGGCCGACGTTCTCGGGGGCTCGTAACAGAATCGCCACTGACCCCGGCCGGCTACACGAGGTGTTAGACAAACAGCTGTGGCCCGAGCGCACAAAGACGCGTTTTATACGTCTCGCAGCCTCGGCGGTATTACGTGCAGCACGCGCTCACGCTCGCGCTCGCGCGCGCGCGCGCGCGCGCGCGCGAGTGTGCACTCGCGCGATGTGTGTATGAGCGCTACGCGCGGCGGCGGCGGCGGCGGCGGCGGCAGCGGGAGAGGAAGAGAGCGAGACACAAGTCGAGAGAGAGAGAGAGAGAGAGAGAGAGAGAGAGAGAGAGAAACAGAAGGAGAGTGAGAGAGGAAGACACAACTGCCGGTCGAGAGAAATAAGAGGGAATGAGAGGGAGGCGCAAGGGGGGAGAGAGAGCATCATCACGGAGGACGAGGAGAGACAATGACGGGTGTATAGAGAGATACGTCGAGTGCGAGGGACGAGACGAGGCGAGGCGAGTGTCTTCGACTCGCTCTGCGCGACCTCGCATGAGCCGCGAGCATCGCCTTCTCTTCCTCCCTCGTGTACCACCTTGCGGCGCATTCCTCACGACGATAAGTCCCTCGATCGTGGCTCTACGGCCACGTGTCTCGCGGACGAAAATCATGTCGGCGTTGTGTCTCCGCGTTCGGCGCGGCGGATCATCGCGACCCGCGAAGCCGACGGGGGGTGCGAAACAACCGAGATTCCGACGATTTTCCAGAGATCGAGCGATACGGGAGAGGAGGGAGGAAAAAAGTGGAAGAGAGCGGCAACCGAGACACGCGTCTCGGTGGAAGGCGAGCAACCGGGCGTTCAGAAAACGACGACGAGCTGAACGACGAGCAGTTACAAGTTCCCATGAGTCGCCCACGCGACTCGCGAGGAAGGTGCTCGGTGATGTCGTCGTCGCTCGTCGTCGGGGGCATAAAAGTGTCCGGGGACCGAGACCCGAAGATCTCAAGTGCTCGGACCACCTTGCACGCTGCGTGGGCGATCCGCTCGCGAGCACTTAGCGAAGCTTGCGCAAACTTGGCTTCGGGAGGTCGGGGCTGCGGCGCGACCCGGTAAACCGCGTTCACGGTAGCGGCGATCACGATGCATCACAAATACAAACGACAGGTCTAATTAATTCCACGAGAGCGCTTATTGCTTATGCATCGCCCTTCCCCCGCTGCTCCCTCTCTTCTTCAACCGTCCTCTCGCACGGAGGAAGATAGCGGACGACGATCAATTCTCGCGCGCGCGCGCGCTCTCACTTTTAATATCCGTGTGAAATTCCGCGGCGCGCGCTTCACAGCGACTCTCATCTTGCTTTTCCTCGAAATAAGAGGAGACGCGGAAAGGCGCGCGATCGCTCTTAGATACTTATCTGCTTAAATTACGCGTCCGGATAGGCGTTCAGCGCGTAGACCGAGATACTACGCGCGACTACGACGCCGTATCTAATATATATCCGCGTACAGAGGAATCACATTTATTCCGTACGAGCCGCGGCTGTATTACATTGAAATCCATTCTGTTATCATAATGTAACACAGGCCGGCCGGCGCATGCATGCACGTCGGCGCACGATTCCGCGCGGCGTATTAATGAGGGCCGAGGAGAGGCGGGGCATTAATCTTCGCGCGGTCGGAGATTCGTAATAGCCGTCACCACCCGGGCCGCCGATATCTAAAAGCGAAATCCTGCAAAGTGGCCGGCGCGGATAAGGCGCGCGCGGACGGCCGATTAGCGCGCGTGGCGCGAGAGGCCGCGTTTTCTAGAACGCCCGCCGGGCGACGGAACCCGCGGATTTTGGCGAGAGAGCCTCTCTCTCTCTCTCTCTCTCTCTCTCTCTCTCTCTCTCTCTCGCACGCGTCGCCCTTGCTACAACCGACCCCACACATCGTGCGCGACAGATAACGCCTGATAAAAAGTCGCGGTTACCGCGAAAAGCTCGCTCGGTTACCTGCGAGCGTAATCTCGCGGCTGCGCTCGTTCTTCTCGGGAGAGAATGATAGAGAGAGAGAGAGAGAGAGAGAGAGAGAGAGAGAGAGAGAGAGAGAGAGAGAGAGAGAGAGAGAGAGAGAGAGAGAGAGAGAGAGAGGAGAGAGAGAGAGAGAGAGAGAGAGAGAGAGAGAGAGAGAGAGGAAGAGAGGGAGAAAGAAAAAGCGCACGTATGCACACGCCTAATATAAATTTTCCTTATTCCCGAGCGCCAGCAAATTACTCGCACTCCGCCGAGGCGGAGGATGGATATCGAGGCGGTGCCGTACGAGTTAATATTTTATCCCGACGATCCGCGGATCGTACGTTATCGCGATTCCGGTAGACCGCGCCGCAGTCAAAGTAATTCCGCCGCGCCGACACACGGGATCGCGATCAATGGTGAGGTGGCCTATGCTCGCGCACGCGAGCGGGTGCGGAGGAACCTCGGCCAAAGGGGGACGAGAAGGATGTCCGACAGGAGGATCGCGGCCTCGCCGCGTGAGGGTTTCATCGCCGCCATCGCCGCGCGCGCGCGCGCGCGCCCGCGCGACGCGATTCTCTTCTCGTAAGTAATTTATCGTTACCATTAAAATATAGCCTCGTCGTCGTCGCGGTGGGTACGCGCCGTTATGGTCGAATATAACCGTTTCTATGGGTGCACGAGGCGTCTCCACCTTGATTTACGGCGCTCAGGGAGTTATGACGCGACGTGCCCACACTCGCATTCCCATACGTTCTGTTCCCGCGCGACCGACCGACCGACCGACAGACCGACCGACCGACCGACCGACCGACCGACCGTACGAACGAGCGAGCGAACGAGCGAGACTTTTCGCGCTGTTATCGCGGCGAGCGCATCGCGGAGCGATGCGAGCAAGCGCACGCGGCACCATTAACTAGAACTTCCAGCGGACAATTAATGCGCAAATCCGCGCGGTAAAAGAGCTGTATTAATAAACGCCTCAATTCGTATGCACATACTTAGGCGGGCGAGCGCGCGAGCGCGGCTTTAGCATTTCCAAGATACCTTCTTCCGACATTGTACAAACACGGAACGCGCGCGATGTATGCTCGCGAGCCGAGCGCCGAGCATAAAGTGAAATCAATGAGGAAGACGTAGGATCGGGGAAACCGCGCGTGCGCGCGCATTACCGCGCGGAAGCGTCTGAATAGGGAATCGGCGAACGGGATCGGCCAGTAATTTGTAATTATGCAACGTTCAATTCTTCGCCGCCGCCGCCGCCGCCGCCGCTGCTTACGCGCTATTCACGCGCCAGCTCTTATTTCGCCTTTATCCCAGGCAGCTTGATTTATTAAAATTCACTCTCGCCGATTTTTCCGCACGTCCCATCGAACACGCCGATGACGACGCCGATTGACAGCTCGACGCGAGCACGCGCAAACAGGGAAACGATGAAACCGCCGCTAAACCGATTGAGTCTTACAGCCGTGCAAATTGCGGAGGCGCATTTGTCTGAAGCCCGGGAGTAACGTCTCGGGGGAGACTATACATTCTCCGGCGGTAGGAGACGACGATCGCGCGCGCGCGCGCGCGGCATGAGAAAATCGGCGCGATCATCGGGCCGCGAAGGACGTCGCCGCGCGCGCTCACGCTCAAGCGGCTCTTCCTCGCTTCGAAGTGATTGGCAATCGTATAACATCGGGCGCGAGGTGAGCGTTGCGCGTCTCTCGCGAAGGTCCCCCGTCTCCGTCCGCGGGGACACACACGCTAGGAGGCAACGATCGATGGCAACGATTCCGGCGCATCGATCCTCCGCCGATCGGCAGCGGCCGCCGCGCCGTGAATCCCCGGCCGGATCGTTACGCGAGCGAGCGCGCTCTCGAATATGGCGCGGTGAAATACGGCCCAATATAAAAGGGCACTTTGACACAGTCTCTTCTCTCTCTCTCTCTCTCTCTCTCTCTCTCTCTCTCGCTCTCTTTTTCTTCCTCTCTCTCTCTCTCTCTCTCTCTCTCTCTGTCTCTGTCTCTCTCTCTCTCTCTCTCTCTCTCTCTCTCTCTCTGTCTCTCGGTCTCTCTGTCTCTCGGAGAGCGGCCGGCTGCCCATTGTTCGGCGAGACCGAGCCGACAATCCCGGCCGCAGTCGTCTCTCTCGGCAGTTATCGCGGGGATACGCGGGATACGTCACGTCACGTTCGATCGTAAAATCGATCGTCCGGCGACACTTCCACGCATCCGCCGACAAGCTCGCGGCTCCGCGAGTATGCGCGCTCGACGGTTAATTTCCAGCGCAAGAACCGACATTTATTGTACACCACCGACGTGGTGAGGGACGTCGAACGGAGAGATCGCGAGATAATATTTTTCACGAACCCTGTTTTTCGATATGTCGTAGACTGTCGAGTCTGACCGCAGGCTCGCCGAGAAAAAATGATGGGACACGAGCGAGAGAGGAGGACGAAATGGAGCGGACTTGAGGGGGACGAGAGGGAGCAAGTGGAGCAAAGAAACGGCAAGAGCGTCCGGTATTCCGGGAAGGCAGTAACGAGCCGTGGGTCGAGTAATTAAGTGACGAGCAAACAGGACAAAGGGACTCGAGGCGGAGAGCCGAGAGCGAGGAGAGCCCAGCATCGGTGTATTTACTCACAATTAGTACACGCTTCCACCGTGGCTTTCCGCGTCGCTCGCTCGCCAGCCATAAAACCGTCCTCGCGATGAGGCGCGGCGCGAATTCCGCGCGACATCGACGGGCGCGCATTTCGACAGTTAACGACGCGATGGGATTATCGACGCGCGCGCTTCGCGAGCGCGCCCACCGCGCTCGGCGATTTCACTCGGCATCGCCCAGCTCGCCAGTAGTATCCCCTGCGAGCGCGCGCCACTTTGAGCAGGATCTCGGAGCGGAGGTGTCGTCGCCAGGGTGACGAGTTTTCACATTTAGTGTCAATAAAAAGTGGTGAAAGGCGAAGACCCGGAGGTTTCACAAGAGGCGGACGCGCGAGCGAGGAGGAAGACGACGACGACGACGACGACGACGACGACGACGACGACGACGACAACGCGGCCGAGCAAATGCAAGATACGCGCGAGCGAGCGCGATAAGCACCTTTTTCGACTTCCCAATAAATTACCGGCGGCGTTGATCGCCAGCGCGCACTTTTCACGAGGTCCGTCGGCGTTTTCACCGGTCTTCCCACCGGCGCGGCGCGGCGCGGCGCGGCGCGGCGGCTGACACAAGAGGGGGACAATATTTTTACGACCAGAGCCTCCGGCCTCTCTCGGAGCGTTTAACGACATCGAGAGCGCGCGGCCCGATTTAAAGGCCCGGCGCACGGCTGCCCGCCGTGGACGGAAATGAATTTAACAGCGCGACGACACCTGCCAGATCCTACGCAGTCCAGGTCGCCGGACTTTTCGTATATTTACCGCGCGTCCATGCCCGGGGAGTATAATCCTTCGCCGATAATAACTTCGCCTGTGCAACTCCGAACGTAACATACCGCAGCCGTATACCCGAGCTTTTATGTAGCCTATAAAATCGGAATAAAATTTATTAATTTTCGCCGTTGTGCGTCACCCGCCGATACTTTTATCGGCGCGTCGCTCTTTCGAAACGCACAACATTGTAACGCGACACCGCGCGCGCGAGCTTCGTCGACGGACGCGCGAGTGCCGTCGTTGGAAATTTGCTCGAGACGCGCGAGCGCCGCTCGCAGGTCCAATTTACCGTGAAGATCGGCCGGAAAAAGATCGGCCATCGCGAGTCGGCCCTCCGTCGTTCCTCCGAACGCACGACAAGCGTATCGTCATCGTGTGCGCGATGCCCGACGAAGAGAGATCGATTGGTTTCGCGCCGCGAGCGCGAGCGTTGCGTGTAACACGTACGTGCGTGCGCACGCGCGTGCGTGCGTGCGTGAGTGAGTGAGTGAGCGAGTGAGTGCCGGCGGAAAAGAATCCCATTCTTTCCCGCCGGTTGTCCTCCTGCCCATTTTTACGTACGGCGAGCAAGCGTCGTTCGAGCGTTCGTACGCCGAGGGGGACCGCACGATCGCGCGGCCGCGGGCTCCCCGTAGCGTGTTACGAATCCTGCCAATCACCAGAGTGTAATCGATATCGGGACCCGGAGGTGGGTATCGAGCCGATACGATCGGCTCCGCCCCGGGCGTGTCGCCGGCCTGGACGATTTATAATGTTAATATCCCTGAGGCAGGCCGCGCGAGCGAGCGAGCGCGCGCTTTCCGTCCAGGGCTCGCCTCTCATCGTCTACCCGCTCGTTCGTGTCCCTTTTTATACTCCCGGCCGACCAACCGGGCCGGTGCGCAAGCAGGCTCGCGAGCGCACGAGCGCGAAGCAGGAGAAAGCGTTAGGAGAGGATGATGATGATGATGATGATGATCCGCTCTCGGTGCGCGTTTTCTCTGCGCGATATCTCGCGGGAAATTGGGTTAATTAGGGCCGAGAGCGAACGAGTTTGTCTGCCGTATCCACGCGGAACTCTAACGTCGCCGGGGACGACCTAACGGCCGGCACGCACACTCGGCCGGAAAAACACGACGGAGAATTACACGGCGGATAGCGTGTAATTAGCGTTACCGCGCGCTGCGCCGACAGACGGCCGCGGCGCGATAGCGCGATAGCGAGAACTGGCGGAAACACCCCGCCCTGAGAAACACACAGCAACGACCGACCGGACGCCTTTTCGCCGGCATTATCCGGAAGACGAAGAAGGACACACACGCCGCGGCTCCGGATCCGTCGAGACGCAGCCGAGGCGTTTCCCGAGGCGAAACCACCCCTGCGCGGCGGACTCCTTAGCTGCGCCCGTAACATCGAGCGCACTCGTCGCTCGTAGACGCGTCGCTATCGGACGTCGTCGTATTTTACGCGAACGACCGTTGGCCAAAAAATCCGTCGTTCGCGAAGAGCGGCCGAGATGCGAGAGCGAGAGCGAGAGGGAGGACTCCGCGGTGTTCCACGTCGGGCGTAAATCTACGCCGGCGTTACGACGACGTAGCAACGCCCAGTTACATATTTGTGTTTCCCACGATACGGTCACGAAGTGACTTGCAGACGTCATGTTCCCCGAGTGCACTCGCCCGGTGGCAAAGCGTGTGAGGCGCTCGATAGCGTAGCGCCTCAACCGGTCGGTCGGCCGGCCGTTGCCGACGAATGTTTATACGCGCTGGAAACTCTCGTTCGACTTCGACTCTCTCGACCACTCTCCAGCGCGCGTATCGCGCGCCTACGACGAGCGGACTCTCTCTCTCTCTCTCTCTCTCTCTCTCTCTCTCTCTCTCTCTCTCTCTCTCTCTCTCTCTCTCTCTCTCTCTCTCTCTCTCTCTCTCTCTCACTCTCTCTCACTCTCTCTCTCTCTCTCGGGCACTCTCGGCCGGACGGCCGGACGGATGGATGGAGAGCTCCAAATTCGAGCTAATAGGCGCCGCGCTATCGTGATCCTGTCGCAGGCGGTGCGCCGCGGCGATGTCGAGGATGTTGCAACGACGTGTGTGTGTGTGTGTGTTTAACGGGGTTACGCGGACCGGACGAAACGACAGAAGGCCGCCGAGGTGGCGCGCGGCGGAGAGGAGCTCGCGACGTCCGACGACGTTCCCACTTGCGCGCGACGGGACGCGCAAGTTCACTCGCCGTCGACGACGAGCTTCGGCGTTGCGACCGCAGTCGCAATGTCGCGGACGTGCGCGATCAATGAGATCAATGTCCCCGCTAAAGTCCCCATTTTCGTGAGTGCTCTCACGAAGTTTGCAGCAGCGAGGTCTCTCTGTCTCTCCACCTCGACGGCCGCCTTTTACGCTAATAACCCGTGAACTTGGCGTTTCAGCGTATTTCCAAGTGTTTTCCCGCGGCCAATGCGAGAAGAAGAGTTATTATACACTCGAGAAAGCCGTCTCGCGAGCGCGCGAGCGCACCTCCAGTCTTGAGGATACCTCGACGCTAAATACAATTTACGTGAGGAATTTAGCTGAAGTTACTCGCTGCATAAAGGATACGCGATCGAAATCGTACCTGTCGAGGACGCGAATCGTGTCGCGACTAGGGTCAAGGTCAAGCCTCCGCGCGAGAAATTGGCGTTAACGCCGGTCGCCGGCGAGTACGCGAACGGAGACGATCGACGAAGTACGAGTCGAGGTCGGGAGGAAGATAGCAAGAGGGAAGGAGAAAGAGAGAGCGACGGAGCGAGAAAGAAAGATAGAAGAGAGAGAGAGAGAGAGAGAGAGAGAGAGAGAGAGAGAGGCGGATTCCGCCGGTATAAACGGTAAATTAGCATTATGGTCGCATTATCGATGTTGTGACGCGGCCTTACACGTGAGCGTGGTCGTCGCTGCCGCGACGTGCGCACAGGATCAACTCTCTCTAACGCTGATTTATGCCGCCTTACAGCGACATGCGTCGCTGACGCACTCCCCTTATACACCTCTTGCAGAGTGCACCGAGTTACGCGCGAGTCGCGCGTAATTGATCGCGCCGCATTACGAGGCCGCCGCTGGACGTCGCGTCGCCGATGTAGGACGAATTTTCCGCGGTGACGCGACGCTCGAGTCAGGCCTCTGGCCGGGGCGCGTTTATCGACGCGCAACGGGACGACGAGATGATCGCAACGCGCGGAGTCCTCGCTATTTCGCCTTACTCTCTCGCCTCTCCATTCATCGCGCGTCAAGCGCCATGAAACGCGGGATATTCCTCGCGCGCCGCAGCTCCGCGCGCGCGAGCTCACGGACTCTCGGCCGCGCATTGAGATTCGAAATTTCTCTGAAAGCGCGCACGCGCAACAATAGACGCGCTTGTTAACAGATACTCCGCGGTGTAATATTAAAAGGGGAATATAATACGAAGCGCGCACCAAGCGCGAATAAAGCGGAGGCGCGTACTCGCGCGCCGCGCGCGTGTGCATAATTCAAGTTCAAAGAAAACGTCGATACCCTGCGCGCGCGCGCACATACACATATACACGCGCGCTTTTTCTACTCCCACACACACGTGCTCGCGTTGAGCGAACGAGAAACGGAATCAGCCCGGGAAGAATCGACCATCGCCGCCGCCGCCGCCGCCGCCGCCGCCGCCGTCGTCGTCGTCTGTCGTTTATACGTTCGCGCGATACTCGAGCAAGCACGAGCGCGAGCGCGATTCAGGTGATCATGTGCGCGAGAGAGAAGCGGAGGCGGCGATCCAAGAATGAAGAAGAGCGGTGCAGAGAGAGAGAGAGAGAGAGAGAGAGAGAGAGAGAATGGGACGGCGGCGGTTAGGGGAGGGTACAAATTGCAGGATCGGCTATCGGGCGGAGTAATTAATTAAATACAATAAAGTTAGGTCGACCCTCGTATCTGGCATCGGCCACTCCTCCTATCGACCGTCCAACTCGCATCCAGCCGTCCTCGGTCCTGATGCGCTCGCAACTCGCGGAATACCGAGAAAGGGATACGGCGGCGATCGTCCCGGCGCGCGCGCGCGCGCACGCGCGCGCGCGGCGAGCCGCGTGTGTTCATTTTTGTCTCTCTCCCCGTGCTCGACCGACCGTGAGATTGCGCGAACCAAGACAAAAGTGAGTGTGCGTACATATCCCCGCCCGGGACCCATGGCGAAGCACTAAACCAAACGGGGGTTGCCTTAATGAAATTTGCATAAATCGCCAGACGCTCGCGAGGCTCGGCGCAAAAATAACGCGCATATTCTTCGCTCGCTGGTGGGTCCAAGTTAATTCACGCAACATAATCGCGCGCGTATCCATAGTCTACGCGCGCACGCGCGCAGTCTATAACGTGTGCGGATATCATCCGAGCATCGGCTTGGATTCTCTCTCCACACTGGAGAGGATCTACGAGGCTGAGGGCAACAAGGAGAAGAAGAAGGAGGAGGAGGAGGAGGAGGAGGAGGAGGAGGAGGAGGAGGAGGAGGAGGAGGAGGAGAAGGAGGCCGCAAGTGCAGCAGGATGATTCTCGGGCGGAACTGCACGGGAGGGGAAAGACCTTTCGGGCTATCTGATAAAGCCCGAGTATTCTGGTGCACCGGTGGAGATCGACGGGCCGCGGCTACGGATAATTATAATAATTGGCCGATAAATCGATAATTAATCAGGAAGCTAATTACGAATTATGACCGCCGCGAGACAATGCTCGGCATTGTTTGCGGAGACGCGTATGGAGGCAAGTGTGGGAAGCTAATGGGACGTAACGTAGAAAGTTACAGGTCGACGGGCTCGCGCGCTCTCGGCGGGGAAGCCTTTTTTCTATCCCCGTCGTGCTCGCCGCCGCCGCTGGCTCGCTCTCGCCGATGATAGCGGCTAATATGCGTGTCCGCGTCGATCTGCGCGCGCGACTCGCGATTAACGTAACTCGACCTCGAAGGCACCCCCTCCGGTCCGACGTGTACGTGATTCATGCGTGAACCTCGCACTTTCGACATCGTTCAGCCTCACGCAGGTGTATCCTATTACGAGCATCAACGTCCATTATCCACGTCCAAGACGCGACGATGCTTCATTTCTATGTCCCGCGCCTCCCCCCTTTCTCTCTCTCTCTCTCTCTCTCTCTCTCTCTCTCTCTCTCTCTCTCTCTCTCTCTCTCTCTCTCTCTCTCTCTCTCGTGCTCGCATGAATGTGAGCCTGGCATTATCGAGACACACCCTCGCGCGTTGAGCGACTCGCGTCGACTCGAGAGCGGGAGCGGGAGTAATATCTTCATTCTCTGCGGCGCGGCGCGGCGCGTCGTCGCAGTCATTAAATCGTCATCTCCGCGCCGTAGAATCTCTTCGACGAGTTCCGTCGACGCTCGACGTCGCGCGAACTCAGACATGCCGCGCGCGGGCGACACCGATCGACCGGGTCTTTTCGGACGCGGTCACCTGTGCGCCCTCTCTCTCTCTCTCTCTCTCTCTCTCTCTTCGGACGGCCGAGGAGGAGAGGGAACCCGTTCCCTCCCGGGAATGATCGCTCTGGACGCCGAGAATAGCCTTCCCCGAAGCGGCGTTCAATCAAATAAATAATTTTTAGGGCGAACTGGGCGGCACGGCATCGCCGCGGCATAAATTATCCGCCGACGCAACTCGAACGCGACGAGACCGACGAGGCAGATCTATACCCGCTGTCTAACGCTCGAGGACCTTCACGCATTCACACACGCACGCACGCACGCACGCACCCTGTGTTCGCGGCGCGGACCAAGCCGCAACGCGAACCGCTCTCGCCCGGCACAATCGTAAACTCGCCGTCGAAGAAACGGTGAGCTCCGAACGAGATCAGCTACGGCTTCGCGGAACCTCTCTCGCCGAGGGAGCCTCCGTGAGGCACACGGGCGGCCTCTCGCTGGACACCCCGGAGCCTATAAAGCTTCGCCCTGGAATAGGCAGAAAATAGCGGCGCGAGAGAATAAATAGATCGTCCAGGTCGAGAGTAGCCGCCTATAACCGGCCGCCGCGCCGCCGTGAATCATCGGCGTCTGCGTCGTGCTCGGGAATTAAGGACTCCGATTGTTCACGTGCCACCGCAGCGGCCACGAGCGGTCCTTCATGGTCGCGCCGCCGCGCGATTTGTTCGCGCGTCCCGATCTCGCCCGACGATACAATTACCAGCGAGTCCGACTCGCGTGGTCTGCCGGGTCGCTCCGATCAAGTTAATCCTCGAATTAACGACTAACCCTCGCGCGATCCGAGCCAGCCACTGCAGCGGCGTCTCCGGGGTCTTGCATTGTGCAACAATCTACTCTCGAAGAACGTGTACGGAAAAATTTCTCGTTCAGAGAAAGAATGGCAAAAGTCGGCAGAGAGAGAGAGAGAGAGAGAGAGAGAGAGAGAGAGAGAGAGAGAGGGAGAGAGAGAGAGAGGCCTCGCCCGAATTTTCAAGGGCTCGTCAACGAGCTCCGCGAACGAGCGTTTCGACGCGCTCCGCCGACGTGCCTCGGCCTGCGACCCCGATGAAGTGCGACGCGGGATTCGCGGTTGACGGAGAGGTTCATGACAAGCAGCGCACAGACGGGACATCACGATTTACGATCTCCGGCTACCGCGCGGATCAAGCGAATGGACGTGCGTCCATTCCGGGCGCAATGATTTTTATCCCCCTGTGGCCGCGAACACCGCGACCGGACGGCCATAAAAGTCACTCGCGATGTCATATTGCGCGGATCGAAAAGTCCGCCGCGAAAAAGAAGCCCGCGCGCCGAGCAAAGTGCCGGCAGCCGCGCTGCGCTCATCGGTGGTGGTGGTGGTGGTGGTGGTGGTGGTGGTGGTGGCTCGAGTGGTCGCACGATGGACCTCGCGGAGGAGCCACGACGATCCGTGGGTAATGCGCGTTCTTGCGTTCCTCATCGTGGATGACGCAGCGAAAGAGCATGCCGCGTCCTCGCAGGGACCGCATCTCTCCTTCTCTAACTCTCTCTCTCTCTCTCTCTCTCTCTCTCTCTCTCGCGCGCGCGCGCACAGTCCGCACCGCGCCGCGTGGTATACCGTAAGCTCCGCGGCCGTTCGTTCTAAAGCGGCGGACGCGACGCTCGCCGATGCCTCGCTGCATCCGCGCGCGGCTCTCCTCCGTATTAAGGTAGGTTCACACTCGCTCGGTGGTGCTTTAACCCTCGCGCAGCGGCGGCGTCTAACTAAATAAAACCGTTCGGTGGATCTCTCTCTCTCTCTCTCTCTCTCTCTCTCTCTCTCTCTCTCTCTCTCTCTCTCTCTCTCTCTCTCTCTCTCTCTCTCTCTCTCTCTCTCTCTCTCTCTCTCTCTCTCTCTCTCTCTCCCTCTCTCTCTCTCTCTCTCTCCATCTTTTCCTCTTTCTCTCTGCTGGGCCGCGGGCCCCGTTTCTCTTCTTTGGTCGCGGTTAATCTCGTCCCCGCTCGGTTCGTTAAAACGCATTTTATACAGCGCATAGTACACACACACACACACACACATACACATATACGCCATGTACAGCGTAGGAGATTAAGTTCCTGTTCACACTGTGAGAAAGGAAGTAATAGTACACCGCTATCAACTTCTTTGGTTTCGCGCGTGCTTTCGCAACGGCGCAACGATAAATTCCGCCTGACGGTTATAGAGAGTTAACCGCTGCCTCGCTGCCCTTTCTCTTCACGAACTTCAAAACTTCGAGCCCGAAAAATCGTGCCCGGCTCCATTACATTGGTAACAATATCTACTTCGTAGCGCATTGTAATCGCGATCGCGCGCGGGCGCAGGTGAGGAGAGGAGAGCGCGCATCGGCGCGCCGCGCTCGCCGCGATATATTCCGCAAAGAGAATTCCGGAATAAGAAGGCCCGAGAGAGGAAGAGAAGCAGGAGGAGGAGGAGGACACGGCGGAGAGGGAAACGAGCGAGCGAGCGAGCGAGGCGCACGGTCGTAGTTCAGCCCGTGGCCCATCAGATAGGACGGACGCTGATTCCGTTCAAGGGTGAAGCGAGGAGAGAAGGTACGCCACGCCGCGGTGTATCGGCGTCGGCGAGAACACGGGGCGCGGGGAGGGGGGAGGGGGTCGGAAGGGGAGAAAGAAAGAGAGCGACAGAGGAAGCCGGTCCAAGCTGGGCTCTCGATCGCGCCAACGTCCGCGGGAAGAGGATCGAGGCACACCCGGCACGAGGGTGTGCGGGGGCGAGACGGGGGGAGTGAGGGTTGAAAGAGGCACATTGTTTGCCGAGCGAAGCCGATAATTCAGTAATGAACGTAACCGACGCGCGCCCGCGTTCAGGGCTATAATTACCGATACCACGTCGGATAGCGGATCCCTTAACTTCGGGTCCCGAAGCGCTACGAAGAAGCGCGCGCTCTCCAGCGAGCGGATATATTTCCCCGGCCTCTTCTCTCGCTCTTGCTCTCTCTCTCTCTCTCTCTCTCTCTCTCTCTCTCTCTCTCTCTCTCTCTCTCTCTTCCCTCTCCTCCCTCTCACGGTCGTGTCTTAGAATGGGCAGCTCTAAATTAATAAATCAATAGCCGGGCTCTTATCCGATCCGCGAGTGGGTGGAGTTTGTTTGTTTAAGAGCAGGATTTATTAATTTTTCGCTGGGTGGTAAATCCCCACCGGTCCTCCTCCACCTTCTCGCTTTCGAGCGGACCCGCATCTCTTCCTTCCGTGTTCTTTATGCGCGCGCGATCGTCTATTGTGCGCTTCGGGAATCCGGCGAGAGCCGGCCGGCCGGCCGGCCGGCCGGCCAAGCCAGCTGGCCAAGAGGCCATTTTTCGAGCGCCGAGTCCCCCCCCCCCCTCACCCTCTCTTTCTCTCTTTCTTTTTTCGAACGAGAGAGCGATCTCTTTTTTGCATGCATGTATCTCTCCTCTGTAATAACGCGATCGCGAGTCGGGTCGTACATACACGCCGCCCGCGTACGTATAATACGTGTCTGCGAGGTAACGAGCGGCGACGCCGCTCATTTCTTCCCGCACGAGGCGGACTTTCGTCGTTCCGAGAGAAGGGACGATCCCGAAGCTTAAGGTACGCGCGAACAGTGTACCTACTGCCATCTCTTTATCCCGGCTTGAACCTCCGCACGAACGCATGGGAATTCCACTTTGTGTGGACGGCACCTTTAACACACGTTTCCCCGCGGAAGAAGCGACTCGACGTTACACTTTATCTCGCTCCACGACAAGAGGCTCTCATCTGTTCCGAGTTGCAACGCCAACGCGGCACATTCCGCACGGTCTCATCGCGAAGTATCAGTTGTCGCTCGCGACTCGTCGAGTAGCTCGACGGACATGAAGCACCAGCGCCGCGGTAATCGAGTGGCAAAACGAAAGTACGAGCCGCGGATCGAGCAGATCGCGCGCGCAGGGATATATCAATAGCCGCCTAATGGAGATACCCTCACAGGCCGTAACAGGCCGATCTCGGGCAACCAGTTCCGCGGATTAGAATCGATCCGTCGGTTTCGTCGCCGCGGGCGAGCGCGTCGGACGATTTGAGAATCCGCGCGGCGCGGCGGCGCTCACGCCGAGAGAGAGAGAGAGAGAGAGAGAGAGAGAGAGAGAAACGTTCACGGAAGACCGCGCGCGCGCGCTCTCCTATCATCGCATCGACGCCGCGCTCGAGAGACGTAATACGCGCGCCATTCCGCCGCGAATTCTCGGACGATTTGCCGGCGAGCGCTCGCAGCGCAAAGACCGCGCCGCCGACACACTCGCGCTTCAACGACCGACCTCTCTCCTATCACTCGCGGTTGTCACTGCAATCTCGCGCGCGCGCGCGCGCATGCTTTTTCGCCCGCGCGACTCCCTTGAAAAATCGTCATTAGACTCGGTGCGCTCTCTCTCTCTCTCTCTCTCTCTCTCTCTCTCTCTCTCTCTCTCTCTGGCGGCGTTATTAGCTCGCTATTATAATCGCGCAACCGCCGGCAAGGAGTCGCGCGCGCGGATGAATTAGCGGGCGCGAGAGCGAGAGAGAGAGAGAGAGAGAGAGAGAGAGAGAGAGAGAGAGAGAGAGAGAGAGAGAGACAGAGAAAGAGCGCGCGACGGATCGAGGAACGCCGGAAGCGGCCGGACAAATCGCACGTACGGACGGTTTTGTCGCGGCCACGGTGCAGTAATGGTCGGCTCGACAAGGGAGCAAAGTAAATCGGATCCAGAGCCGCGGCTCTACCGCGCGCTACAACGCGCCGCGCTGCACGGCCGGCGAGCGAGCGAGCAACGCGAGCGGATTGCGCCCGTAGGCAGAAATTAGACTCGAATCTCGTCTCTTTGCTCCCCGTGTTTTCTGGAGTGCCGGTCTGATGATAATGACGGTAGCAGGTGCTCGAGAGCCGATGCCACCTTCGCACCTCCTCGCGCTCGTCGCCGGCGTGCCTACCACATCGCGCGTACGCGCATACGTGCGCGCGTAGGTATTTATACAGGCCGAGCCAAACGCGCCGACGTAATGCCGACGATAGAGCGTCCGACGCACGTATGACACGTTTCTCTAATTCGCTCTGCGAAAGTGTCTCGAATCGCGCCGCGGTGAAACGCGCGATTCCGTATTCCGGCATTTCATCGGGGGGAAGCGCATCAGGGAGGACACCTCGGCCCCCTTTCTGCCTGCCTCTCCAACCGCTGTCGGCCCAACGCGACCGCGTTTATTACCTCTCTGTCGCTAATCGCGGTGGTCGGCAAAAGGAAAAGAGGAGAGGAGGAAACAATCCTGCGCAACGTTCGTCGCGACGGCATTTCTTCGATATTCAACAATTTCGAGCAGTCTCAGAGCCGAGAGCGGCATAATGTGGCTCGCCCTGTACACTTCTCTCTCTCCTCTGTTCTCGGCGATGGTCGCCGCGCGCTGCATCGTTGTCTTCGTCGCCGGGTCATCGCGTAATTCGTTGCTTCGGCTTGCCTCAGGGGGCTACGTTCTACCTACCTACCGTGGTACGCGCAGGTAGATAGGTATATCCTCACCTCGATGTTCTCGCGTGAGTGTACGTGTGTGTGTGTGTGTGTGTGTGTGTGTGTGTGTGTGTGGTGTGGTGTGTGTGTGTGTGGTGTGTGTGTGTGTGTGTGCGCGCGCGCGCGCGCGGCATCGGTGCGATGCGGCGGATCCTCCGCCGCCACCGCCACCGCCGCCACAACGTGGAGCGCGTCTACGTGCGCGCATTGCGTGTCGCTCGCTCGCACGTGTGTAGGTGGTGCACGTACGTGTACATACAGCGCGCTTAATATCTCGAGCCAATCTTAGAGCTTGCATTCAGTGGGTTAGTGCCGTAAATGCCAGTAACCATCCACCGGCAATGGCCACTCGTGGCTACCACTATAGGCGGGCAGGCAGGTATTCATTCCATTTGCAGTTATGACGAGTGCGAGTTCAGAGGCCGTGAGAGTTTGCCGGCTCTCCTCGACTCGGGACTCTGCTCGAGTCTGGAGCATGTACGCGAGCGCGAGCGGCGCGAATCGTTGCAACGTTACGCTTACACGACGGTATCGGCGACATGACAGCGCGACGCGGCGGGCGCGGGCGGGGGGCCGCGAGAAGCCGCGCGAGACAAGTGCGAATCGATGATCGCGAGCCGGCGCGGGTGCGCTCTCTCTCTCTCTCTCTCTCTCTCTCTCTCTCTCTCTCTCTCGCTCGATCCTGCGGAGGAAAGTCGCGCGCCAGACTTTTCCGTGTGTCCGTGGACAAAATATATATATATCCACGCCGATATTCCCGACGATGCGAGCGAGCGAGTCCAATCGAGATATTGAAATCACTTCATTTGCAAACGCGCGCGCGCGCGCGCGCCTCCGCGCGGCTCGAGTCCCGCCGCGGAGAGATTACTCTCGAGAGAGGCGAACTACCGAGCGGGAAAATATTTGAACCGCGAGGGATTAATACCTGTCTGACGTATTATTTCCCCCGGGCCCCCGCTCGATCGCCCGCAGTTACCGTTCGCGGTCGGGCCGTGCGCGCACGTAGTAATTTGACGTTACGATCTGCGGGAAAAGGGTCGCGGGAGCGACGCCGGGCCGCGCGTTGCACGACGATAGAAATAGAAGCGCGATCCACACGCCGTGGTCGGCCGCGTCTTAACAACTTCGAAGGGGCGACGTGCCGCCGCCGCCGCCGCCGCCGCCGCGATGCTTTGCATTCACGTCGCCTCCTCACCTTCGACTTTTTCGCGGATCCTAACCCCGCCGCGCGGCGGTGGGACGCTTCATCGGCCGGCGGCCACCGGTAGTCGCAATTATAGAGTATGACTGTACACATTCGTTCGGTAATTTGTTATCGTTGGATAAACACATCGAAGGCGACGAGAGGTCGATGGAGTTCGGCGAGCGGCCGAGCACCCGCCGTGTGCCACACACTCTCGTACTGGTAGCGCGATTCCGAATCGTAATCCCGTAACGACGGTATGTTACTTTGCCGGGGTTCTCTCCTCTCCTGCTATTTCATGTTCCTCGCTGCTCGCTTCTCGCTTCGGAACGCCTCTCGCTCGCTCGCGCTGTTTCCGAGAGGCTTATCGGTAAAAACGGACTTACAGGGACGTAGCCGACTCGTAGTCGTTGCACGTTTCCGCACGGAAAGCGTCTTTTTCTAAATCAATTCCGTCTCAAGCTGGTCCAAAGTTTCTCACTCTCTCTCTCTCTCTCTCTCTCTCTCTCTCTCATTAACACTGCCGGACGCTCAGCGTTCGCTCGCGGTAGCGTCCGGACCTTGAAATCTCCACCCTTGATCTCGAGTAAACGCACGTCGCGGGGCACGTCTCTCCTGGCACCTGCGCGCGACGCGATCGTCAACGTTTTTTGCCCGCCCGCCTCAACCGCGGAAGGTTAACTCTCTCTCTCTCTCCTCTCCGGAGCAGACCTTCGAGCGATCCGCTCCTGAACGTTGGCCGCGGGGGAGAGGAGACGGCGTGTCTCGTGAATAGAGAGATATCTCCTCCTGGCAACAGGCGGTAACGTCTAAATTAAATGTTTCTGGATCGACGAGCCGCGGATTCAACGTGTCATGCGCCGCTCTTAATCTGGATTTAACGGCGAGGTCTCCGACGCGAGGGCGAGCGGACCCGAGGAGAGAGGAAAAGGGCCACCTTGCGGTGCCTGGGCTGCTTCAATAGAGCTTAATTGGCGAATACCCGCACGGTGTATAGAGATGGCATAGAACGAAGGTGCGAAAGAGACGGAGCTAGAGAGACGGTGAGAGACGGGTAGAGCGAGAGAGAGCGAGAGAGAGAGAGAGTGAGAGAGTGAGAGAGAGAGAGAGAGAGAGAGAGAGAGTGAGAGAAAGACGGACGTGTGAAGGCCTCTAGATCCTCGCCTCATCCTTCCTCACGTAGCCGTGCGCCTCGTCCCTCCTTCTCCTCCTCCTCACCGAGGACGAGGGCAAGGATGACTCGGCCGAGTCACTCGTGTATTTTGCATATTCACCGTATAATAATAATGATAACGACAATAATGACGATAATAATATCGCCCGGGAGATTCGGATCGGCGTTAACCGGCGTCGAGTCCTTTGCCCGAGACGGTGGGAAGGTGCGCTACCTCGCGCTTAGCGGCTAACTCAAACGCGCGCGCGCGCGCCGCTAATCTGGAATTAATTAATTCACCTTGACCTTCGGTTAGCCTCCATCCGGCGACTGTTGGCTGGAATATACGCGACGGAACGACGTTAAGATAAGTCGAGGTAAGTAATAGCCGAGATAGACAGATATATAGACTATGTGTGTCTTCCGAATGAGGGCCGAGTCGAAAAATTGGCCAGTTTATTTTACGCGCGATAAATCGCTAGATTCCGAAGATAAGGGCGCGCAGCGCCCGTGGCTTTTGCTCAACTGCTTTCCAATCGATTCTTATTCATGAGATTACTTGAACGATCTCTTTTCCACTTGTGTGTGTGTGTGTGTGTGTGTGTGTGTGTGTGTGTGTGTGTGTGTGTGACAACGTTTCTCCTCCCACCTTTCTCTTCCTCTTTCTCACTCTCTCTCACACTCTCTCTCTCTCTCTCTCTCTCTCGCTCTCTCTCTCTCTTTCTCTGCCATCACGTCGGTCCAGTGCACAAAACCGGACTCATTTCCCGCTTCTTCCTCGCGCTCGTAAGCGCGAGATGAAGAAGAAGAAGAAGAAGAAGAAGAAGAAGAAGAAGAAGAAGAAGAAGAAGAAGGTACGGCGGCGGTGCGTAAAAGGTCAGCTGTGTGAACCAGATACCTCCCGGCGCGAGGCATCGCAATAAATTATACTTTTCATGGCCTCGCACTTATCTCGAGCGAGCGTTTCCTGGGCTACTTGCGCGAGTGTAACTTCGACGCTTCGGCCCCACAACCGCGCCGTCTCTCTCCTTCTCTGTGCGTGCCGATAAGTAATTCGCGACAGGCGGACACTCTTCTAATCCGTGCGCGAGCGAAACTTTCGCGAGATGCGTCGAGTCGGCGCGACCGTAAATCACGACGCGCGTGTAACGAGAGAAGGAGCGCGAGAAAGAGCGACACAGAGAGAGAGAGAGAGAGAGAGAGAGAGAGAGAGAGAAAGAGAGAGAGAGAGAGAGAGAGCGAGGGAAAAAACGAACGCCTCCTCGCCGCGCCGGTCGGATGAGAGATGGCCCGGACTTCCTTGGCGATCGCGACGAGACGACCGTCGTCCGCCTCGAGAAGCGACACGCGTTTCGTCTCGTTCGGTCGGCGGTGCACCTGAAGGAGAGAGCGAAGGAGAGAAAGAGAGAGAGAGAGAGAGAGAGAGAGAGAGAGAGAGAGAGAGAGAGAGAGAGACAGAAAAAAAGAGGCGACTGCTATGTATCCCGGAAGCGCGCGACTGACAATAATTCGTCGCTGTCGAGCGATCGCCTGGATGCTAATCGATTGACGTCAGACATCTCTCCTATACACGCTCTCGAGTTTGCAAACCGCTGGCGATTGCGAACGCCACGCACGCGGGCGCGTGTGCTGAAGAACGCGGGCGTTGATTATTCAGAGACCGCTCCGAGGTCTGAAAAAGCGCTTCCGCGCGGTGAAATTGGCATGCATTATGGATTCGCCGCGCGGACGGCTTTACTTTTGCATCGCGCAATCGATCCCCGATCATTCTTGTGCTAACGCGCCGGTGAAGTGCGTGAGGCATTTTGAGTTTAGTGCGGTTGCATTGAGCCTAATGAGGGAATAAGATGGGGGGAAGGTAGAGAAGAACGCGGACATTGGTGAGCGCGCAGAAAGAGAAGCTACTGGAAAGAGAGAGAGAGAGAGAGAGGGGGAGGGAGAGAGAGGGGGAGGGAGGGAGGGAGGGAGGGAGGGAGGGAGGGGGAGAGAGAGAGAGAGAGAGAGAGAGGCGTATGCGGAGCGCAGAGCGAGAGTTTTCGAGTGAAAACGAAACGCGCTGGTCGCGTCGCTCTCAACGAGCCGGCGCCATGGTGGAAAAAGAGACGACACTCGTCGCCGGTCGTTTTCGCGAAATCATCCCGAAGCCGAAGGTCGCGCAATACGCATCCGCGTACGTGGACTCCAGCGCGTCTACCGTGTTTGCGTTCACATGCGCGCGTTCGTCTATAAGCCCGGCGATCAAATTCACATGTCGTACACCGCGGGCGGTAACAGCGCGCGGCTGTCTTCTGCGGTATGCGGGCGCTAATCGAACGGGGTTCGTCGTCTCGACCTGACCCCGGAGGGTCAGCGCGAAAAAATTTACGGCTATTTTACAATATCGCGCGCGCGCGCGCGCGCGCGTCGCGCAACCGCGAGCGAGTCCTCGCCGTGAGAAGACGCAGGCAATTTGTCAAATCGGCGTTCGCTCCTTCACTCGCTATCGTCCGCTACGCGCAATCGCGCGCAGATACGACGGGGCGCGCGCCATTATATCTGTCTCTCCGACGAGACTCGCTTCCGAGATTTATGCTATTTACCTTCGCCTGCCTCCGCAAGGTTCGCGATTACGTTTCGATTACGTTTCGATCCCGTACGCGCTCTCCTCTCTCGTCCGTTTGACGCTACTTTGTGCAACGACACGCTCGTTGCGTCGCGCCATGTCTGCGCAACGAGAGAGAACAAGCTCTCTCTTCCTCTCCCTCCCTCCCTCCATCTCTCTGTAGAATCGATTCGCGAACGCATCACGAGCGAGGAAAGGCAACTTTCTCGTCTCCGCGGCTGTGTCTCTTTCGGAATCGCGCGATATCATTAGCGAAAGTGTTAACACCGCGCGCTAATCAACCAGCGGAGGAGAGAAGAGGTCGGCGCAAGAAACAGATTCGCTCGCCCCCCCCCCCCCACTCCCCACCCCGCTTCGACTCGGTATCGGTTGAAAAACACAATAATCGCGCGCGGGTGATTTCGACCCCCGCGGCAGCGCTCTGCCGACCATCGGCGGAGCGGAAAATGAAGTAGTTTTCTTCTCTGACAACGACGATCGTGCGACTGCCCGGAGCGTTTCGCGCGGCGGTAGCGTCCGCGGCAAGAGCAACACGGCAGCGGCGGCGGCGGCGGCGGCGGCAGTTTCCTTTCGTCGTGCAGGAGGGATCGAGCAGTGCATTACCCGTTAGACATGGCCCCCGCGCTGATATATTGACTTGGACAAAAAAGCGACTGTTCTTCTGCTCCCTGGCACCGCGGTCGCCGCCGCGCTGCGCCGCCGCCGCGCCGCCGCCGCCGCAAAGTCGGCCCCCTTCTGTCCCCTGCTCGCGTACCTCCTCGCACGGTGCAGCAACCCCCTTCCCCGACATGGGTATCCCTACCCGGCGACGGTGGACGGTCTCGCGGTCTCGCTTTATCGAGCGCCGCGAGAGCGCGGACGCGCCGACGGATTCCGGTGCACTCTGGCGCGCTCGGCTTGCGTGATGGACGAGGAGGGAGAGACCTAGGCGTCTAATGGAGTTTTCTATATGGCACGTACGCGAGCCGGCAAAAAATCCGATTCCGCGACGTAGATCATGCCTACGACGGTTCGTTTACTCTCCCCCCCCCCCTTATGCGATTTGTTCCTTCCGCCTGGTCTCCGCGAACGCGATCGCCTGAGTAACTGCTCGCGCGCGAACGCATCTGCTTTTGTAAAAAGAGGCGACGGAGAGCACGCGCCCCTCCCTGAGCGACCGCGAGAGCAAGAGAAGAGGAACTCGACACGAGGTTGTCTCCACAATTGTCGAATCGACAGAAGGAACGAGAAAAAAAATGGATCGAGAGCTGCTCTCAACGATCCGATGTATTCCGCGGAGCGGCCAAGTGGCGGCGGAGAACGCAAATCGCCGTTCGCGTCTCGGTAGAAAATTGCGCGCTCCCTCTCTCTCTCTCTCTCTCTCTCTCTCTCTCTCTCTCTCTCTCGTTAGCCGCGCGCTGAAAAATCGGAAAATCGTTCCGATCGGCAATAAATCGCGCGTCCAAGCAGCTGCCGACGATCATTTTCTCGCGGGAACACGGGAGGCGAGAGCAGGGGAAAAACAAAGTCGCGAAAGCAACGCGGAAGGAGACGATCGGCTGCGGCGGGGGCGGGCGGGAGAGGATATATAGGGGAGCAAGAAATATAATCGCACGGCGAGAGTGTGGCAGCGGTAGACCACTGGCATGGGGGACGAGGAACCTATTATAGTAGCAGCGAGAGTAAAAGAGTCCGGACAGGTGAGATAATCAACCCGCGGCCATAGCTCCGAGCGGCCTCGTAGTAATCACTATTCGCGCTCGCGAGCGCGCTCGGCGTGTGTCTTTTAATGCTCCTCGCGCGGAGAGGAGAGTCGCGTAAGGCTGGCTGCCCGCATCGCCGCGCGTCCTTGCGTTCGACGACGCGACGCGACGCGCGCACCGGCGCGGCGGCGACGAGAGGCCGCTGCTGCTATCCTTGCGGCGCGTCCGAGCGCGGACCACCGCGTCGACGCATTTCTGCGGCTTTCGGTCGCGTGCAGGAGCGACGGAAACGGACTTATTCTCGCTCGCGGAGCGCCGAGACAGAGAGAGAGAGAGAGAGAGAGAGAGAGAGAGAGAGAGAGACCGGTCCGGAGTTGTCTATCTCTCCGATTTGCCGATTGAGTGCAAGCGGCGGAAACGCGACTGTGTGTCCAAACGACACAAACTCCCCGGCGCGGCGCGGCGCGGCGCCGAGACGCGGCTTGTACGCGCAGCGAGACGAGACGAAGAGTAACGAGGGGAAGGGAAAGAGGAGTACCTGCCGAGCGCGATACCGCGGCAGAATCGAGCAGCGTGATTTCCGAGTGCTCGCGCGTCACACCTGCGAAACGAGCGGGCGCGTAACCCACTGACATTATAGGAAAATCCGCGGCGATTGCGACGCGCGGCGCGAAACGACGATCGAGCCTGTAGGCCAGGCTCGTTTTTTCCGCGCGCGCGCAGCCTCGCATTAGCGCGTCAGCGCGCCGAGGAGACAATGGTCGCCAGCTTTTCTCACGTATTTCCACACGACGGCTCATTATTTCTTTCCGAGAGGCGCGCTTTATCCGCTCGTGATATACGGCGCGGCCGCGGCTCGCATCTTCACGGCGCGGAAGAGTCGCGAGGAGACGCGGCGGGAGAGAGATCGGCGGGAGTCCTCGTCGTCTTCGTCTTCGCCGTCGTCGTCGTCGGAACGGTGCACCCAATATTTTATTAGCCACGCAGCGGACGCAGCAACAATACCCACCGTGCGGCGGCTTCGCGCATTGTGCGAGCACGGTGTGGTCCGTTCGATGGCTGATTTACCGCTCGTCTAATTTGTAGGCGGCCGCCATTAAGCAATCCATAAATGCACATGTGTAAAACACTCTGCCAGAGCCGGACAAGCGAACGGATGTGCGAGCCGCCGCCGCCGCCGCCGCCGCCGCCGCCGCCGCGCTGCCGCAGTTTCGTCGGACGGACGGATGGACAAACGAACGGACGAGCGAATGGGCCAACACACCACGGCCGGGCAAACCGACTGCCCGCACGATTTATTCATATTCAAATGCGCGCGCTCTTTACGATCGCGCCAACGAAAGCGAGAACGGGCTCGCGCATCTCGGTTTGGAGATTATAGCGCGAGTTAGGGCGCGGCGCGCGCGTTACCTCGCCGTTGCCGTTGATTTGTTCGTTACCGTCGGACAATTGTTCCTCTTCGCGCGCACGCTGCTCGGTATTTCTCTCTCTCTCTCTCTCTCTCTCTCTCTCTAGGCTTCGCCTGCAGTTGCATCCCGCGCGTTTTCGTTAACGAGCGGCGAGCGGCGATTCGAACGAGCGTCGGCTAGATTCCGATAACAAATGTCGCTCCCCCTCACTCTCTCTCTCTTTCTCTCTCTCTCTCTTTCTCCTTCTGTTTGCTCACGAGCGCAGCCTGGACGGCTTTCTTTGCGAGACGGAGTAAAGTAGAACGCGTTTCCACGTCGTCGATGCGATCCCGCTCGAGCTCGATTACTCACTCGCGCGCGAATTCGCGCCGATTCTTACGATATCGTCGCCGATTAAGCGCTTGTAACACTGGCGAGCCGCGAATAATTCGACGGGCAGTTTGTAACGCGCAACTTCGTTATCGACTGCTTCGATAACGTCCTCGACGATCATTAACAGCTCGTTAAAATTTAACGAGCCGACAGCCGTTCCTCGCAATGCAGGTTAATGGTGATCGGCAAGAAGCCGATTTCTCGGATCATTACATTTTACCGCGCTTATTAATCGTCAACGACTCGCTGATGAGTCCGAGCGACCGAATGTCTCTGTAGCTGGCCGTCAGAGCCGGAGTGCGAAATTCCGCTCGTCTCGCGCTCGAGTACTCGAGAAATAATTTCATTCGACAGACAGACAACTCTCTCATATTCGTTACAACTCCCGATAAGGTGACAAGGTAACGTTAATAAATATCTAAAAGCGCTGCGTAAGAAAATTATCGACTCGCGTTCCCGGCGCAAGAGCGCCGGTCGGCGCGGGAAAAAAGATCGAGTTCGAGCGCGCTTGGATTGAGAAATACTTCTCTCACAGGCGATTATATGCAAATGCTCGCCACGGCGATGCGCGTCTTCAATGCCACCAGCCAACGTCGGGCCGAGCCGGAGTTTCGCGGGCGCAAACTCCGTGCGCGCCCAAGAGTCGAAAGAACAAAGCGATAGCGAGAGATATTTCCGCGGCGGCTTCCGCGTCGAGAAGCACCGTTCGCTCGGGCGTTAAAGTCTCTCGCGGTTGAACCGGCGACCTCACGCACGCAGCACCACAGCAAGGCGCGCGAACGGCGGTCCGCGCTCGAGACAATACCGGACGTCGTTCTCGCGCTCCGGGCTTGTGGCCCTTCGCGCGCCACCCCTTCGGCGAGCCCCCCTTGCCATCCCGACACACGCCAGTTCCATTCATCGCGGAATTCCAGTCGGCGCGCGGCGCGGCGCGGCGACCGCCATCGATGCTTTTCCGGAGTAGGTATCGTGGAGCCCACGTAGAGGCGGCCGCAGTTACCGGCCGACGCTACCTGCGCCACAGACAGCCGGGAATGGCCCATAAACACCATTACGGCTAGCGGGGGCAACTTACAGCGCACTTTGCCGGACTTATGACGCGACCACGCTTGAATTAGGTACTCGTTACCGGTATTACGTTTCAACCACCTCGTTCGGCCGCGCGCGCGCGCGACACCTCGGCCGGTCCTGTTAATGCCACCCCGGATTCGCGCGCGAATCCGGGGAATACACGAGCGAGCAGGAGCGAAGAAGAGATCCCGAGGAGGATCCTCCTGCTCGGGTCTCGACGTGCGCGCTCGAGCGACTGCCGTGAATTCGTTCTCTCGGCGAACAACGCGAAGCGGGCCTGTCAATTTTTCTCTTCCGTTCTCATCAATGCGGCGGAACCTGCGTATCTTCGCTGAGTATCTTCCCTGAGGAATATATTCACGAATTGTGCGGATCGCACTCGACGAGAACTCGTTTCGCTCTCGTCGACGCGCCGCCGATCGTCTGTGATCGTCGTGCATCCTGCGCGCACGCCTCCCTCCCCCCCCCCCGTCCCGCACGCCGGGCAATTAAAGCCGACGCCGCGACAGAACTCGCGCCGCTCTGTCGCTCTCTTCGCGTTCCTGCGGAGGCAGGCGCGGTCCCTAGCTTCCCTCTGTGCGCATGCCGACGTCGCGTCCGTGAGATCGCTTATACGACTAGACGAGACGACGACTTTAAGGCTTATAGGCTCGACCGAGAGTGGCTCGATGCCGCGCGGACTAGTCGCGGACGGACGGACGGACGGACAGACGCGACGCGTAACGCGACGTAGCTTATTGCCAATGCATTTTAAGTAGTCTACTATACGGTGGCTCTTCTTCTCTTTTCTGTCTTTCTCTCTTTTTCTCTTCCCCTCCCCTCTCTCCTCCACTCTCCTTCTCCGAGTGCATTGTGCACCTGTGTAGCCGTCGCGACACACCGCGTCCGACGTGTTTCGTCCTCGCTCGCATGAAAGGGAGCGCCTACACACGCGCGTTCCTGCGGTTGAGCCGGAAAAGCAGGACCTCCACCGTCGCGCGCGCGAGCGGTCTCCACGGACTCGACGAAGTCCTCGGGCCGAAACACCTCCGGGAATAGCGCGAGCGCGCGGAAAATACGCGAGAAACAGCAGCGAGAACGCCGCCGACGACGACGCGAATCCTCGTTCCCCCCCCCTGCCCCCGCCGATTGAGCCATTTCGCGGGCGAGATCACTCTCGGGTATCGCGCGGCGGTATCTCCGGCTTTAAGAAAGCATTGTATGGTAAGCAAGATAGCGTGGAATTACCGCATGCGACAGGTATATATATATATTCGACGGTAAAAACGCCCGGGGAACCCCCGGACGCGACGAAGATTCGTGGGAGCTCGTAGGAAAAATTAATTCCCCCGATTACGATTGAGAGATATGTCTCCCTCCCTCCGTCTCTCTCTCTCTCTCTCTCTCTCTCTCTCTCCGGGAAGACGGCTCCCGCTAGCGCATCTAAGAATTGATCGCCGTGTGGGCCTTCTAATACGTGACGCGACGAGACCGTTCGCCGAGAGCGGCGGTGTTTTGTTCACGTCGCCATAGGAATCCGCGTCTGCCGGGGGGTCGTGAGCTCATATTTCTCGAGCATTATGTCTCTCGACGGCGTGTACGCGCTCCCGTGTGCCGGAACGTAAGTAGGTAAATACCTCGGTTACCGGCCAGCATAGGCAAGGCAACAAGGAGGATGCGCCGAGGGAGCAGCCGCCTCCTCTCCCGTTCAAGCCCGACGTCGCGTCGGCCGGGGCCGACACAAAAGACGGCCGCGGCCCGGCCGCCTAAAGAGCGCTGGAAATTGTCAGAGCGTAAACGCGCTCCCACTGTGAGGACCGGCAACGGAACGCCGCACGACTTCCGTAAGTACCGCGGATCGCCACCAACGTCGTGTGTTCGCTATTAATATGGGCTTTCGGGGGGCATTGTGAGCGGTGGCGGTGCTTAATCACCTCGGCGCTTATCAAATCTCTATCGCAGGAGAGCGCGCGGGAGAGAGCGAGAGAGGGACGCAGAACGGAGAGCGACGCAGGCGGCGGAGGAGATCTCTTTCGGGAGTCGACCTAAAATTCGTCGTCTACCTGGCACCGAAGAGAAAGACCGCCGTCTTTTTTTTTTTCCTCTCCCTCCTTCTCGCTCGTTTCAGATGATATCGACTCGATTTCAACGTTGCTTCCAATTATCGTCTCTCGTCCCCGTCCCATCCCCGTCTCGTCTCGTCCAGCGCGACGCGACGCGACGGCGGTCGGAACGTCACACAGCCGGTTCTCTCGGCCGCTAATTCACGCGGAGTCCGTGTACCCGGAAAAGTTTCGTAATGGCAGATTTATACGCGCGCGCGCGATGCGGGACAGTGAGATGTCACGAGGCTCACGACGACGAATTTCTCATTCTTCGTCCGCTTTACCCGATTAATCATTCGTCTTATTAGAGTGAGAGAGGGAAGAGACAGATGGAGAGAGATAGAGAGAGAGAGAGAGAGAGAGAGAGAGAGAGAGAGAGAGAGAGAGAGAGAGAGAGAGATAGAGAGAGAGAGAGAGAGAGAGAGAGAGAGAGAGAGAGACTCTCTCGACTCGCGCGCGGGAAAACGCGCGCGCGAGCTTTCCTTTATTTATGCGACTCTCGCCGGGGCGTGATTAGACACTCCTCCGATCGTCCTGTCCGTCCGGCGCGCGCGGTGACGGATCGCGTTAGAACAAGCGTTCGCCGATAAACAAGATTTCGAACGGCGAGAAATGGCCCGACGCCGTCGGATCGGGCCCCGCCGGGCCCCGGGGTCAGTGGCGGTAATTGAGAATGTCGAATGCGAATCTCAATCAGTGTCGCGCGCGCCGTGATTTATTTATCAATTAAAAAGCATCCACCTTCGGCGGAGCCGCGCGCGCGCGCGAGCGAGAGCGCGCGCGATCGCCTTCTCTCCCCCCGCGCGATCATCGCGAGCCGCGTGTTCGCTTGCACGTACACAGGCGCGGACCGGCGGGCGCGGATCAGCAGGAAGCCAGTTGTTAAAATGGCACGTGAATTTTACGACTCGCGCGTATAGCGCTATAAAATAATCGTAATCTTTAGGTAATGCGCAGCTTATACGCATTGCCGACCGTCAGCCGGCGCGCCATGTTCGGCGCGGCCGGGATCGCGCGCTCTTCGCCACCGGCCAAAGTAACTGACAAAGTAACGCGACAGCGCGCGCGGAAGAAATTCGATGCAAAAGGCAACGCGCGCCGAACTCGCGCGCGTATTCACCATAAACGCCTTATTACGCCCCGCTCGCGCGCGTCCACGCACGTCACGGCGCGCGTATGTCAACGTAAATAAGTTGACGTATAGGTTGTATGCTTCTCTCGGCCGCCGCGACCGAGGCGCGTCCTCTTGCTCCGATCGAGACAGAGAGAGAGAGACAGAGAGAGAGAGAGAGAGAGTACGCCTGCCGCGCGCATCGCTAATCACCGAGATCATTAATAATCGGTAATTGCGCGAATCAATTGGGAAAAATTAAGACCGATCGTGCGGCGAGTGCGCGCCGGTGCCCCGTGTCCCACGTCTTCGATTGATCGGGCCGCTATTGATCGAGCTCCGCGCGGCTGCCTTCGCGCTGCGCGCGTCCCCTCGCATAAAGGCAGTTAATTACCCGCGGCCGGCACGGCGGCGGCCGGAGGTGCGAGAGCGACAGTCGGAGCACGAGTTTTTTCGCGCACTCGAGAGACGAGCCTCCCCTTTTCCCACGTCGTCTCGCGCTCGTCGTGTTTCATTAAGATATCCGACCGCGCCGCCAAAGATCCGAGGTCTTAGAATATGCGGCTCTTCTTTTCGCGCGTGTCTGCGAAATACGCGTTAATAAAAACGCGACTCGATATCGACGAGCACTGCGCGAGAGCCTGCGACCGCGAACCGTGAATTCTGCTCAACCAGAGGCCCGTTATTCGCTGCAATTCCGTAACTTGCTTTTTTTCTTTAAGGAGAGAGAGAGAGAGAGAGAGAGAGAAACGAGACACGGATCCAAGCATTCGCGTAGAAGAAAATGCTCGCCGGCGCGTCGAGCATTATCGCGTCGCTAATAATCGACATAATACCCTACCGTTTCCCTACAATTAGATGCGTGATATACGCATACATAAATGTAATACGTTCCCTGTTCGCTCGCTCGCGCACGCGCGACGTTATCCTTTATGGCTCGACGAGCAAATCCATAAAACGGCGCACGGAAAGTCAGAGGTTTATCCTATTCTCAGTTAACGCGCATACGGCGGTGTCAACGGCGGGGAAACGGGAGATACGTCGAGGTCAGGGAGTAACGGCCGTTTGCATTTGCACGGTGCACGTAACGTTCTCTGTTAAAGAGTGTCCTGCCACGACCCCCCAGGTGCACGTCGATTTCTGAAAGTCCGCTTAATTTCCCAGGAAGGAATTCTCTCTCTCTCCCTCTCTCTCTCGGATGCGCGAGAACGCGAGAACGCGAGAACGCGAAATGGTCGATCGAAGCACCGGCCGCTCGGCCGGGCTATGAGCGCGGCTCTCGTGCGGCTTTATCGGAAAGAATTAACGAGATAAAAAGCGCCATCCGTTATCGGACCGTTACGGCAAAAGGAGGAGACGAGAGTGTTTTCCTCTAATGACGCGCGACGGCGGCGTTAAAACGAAAATGCTAATGCCGACGCGGCCGACTGACGGCGTGCGCGCGCGCGTATTACGGCGATACGTCGTCGACTATCGGGTATCGCGATTAGCGTAAGAGCGAAATTCGCGTCGCGGCACCGCCGCGACCGGGCTGCGCTTCCCTCGCGCTCCCTCCCGGTCCTCGCGCGGCTCTCGCTGCGCGCAGGAGAACTTTCCAAAAATCTCGCCGACGACACGGCAGTACACGATCCGGGCTTCCCCGAGCGTAGAAACGTCGCTCTACGCTTTGCGCCTTCGCGTCGAAAATTCATTCTCGCCGCTAAATTATTATTTAAACGCGAGAAAAATAATACGACCGGCGATAAGTGCGTGTCGGGATTCTCGGCTGTATACTAATTGTAGGAGAGCTACGAACATCGAGGCGTATAAAACAAGTACCTACACGGCGGAATCGGCTAGACGCAGCCGAGAGCGAGGGAGAAAGGGAGAAAGGGTAAGAGAAACAGAGAGAGAGAGAGAGAGAGAGAGAGAGAGAGAGAGAGAGAGAGAGAGAGAGAGAGTGCGAGCGAGCGAGCGAAAGAGTGAGGAAGGCTGGGAAAGGGGGGAAGGGGGATAGTCGTAAGCGCGCGTATTACGACTCCGCCGCGAATACGCGGGACGTGCTCGAGAGCTCGAACGTTTAAGAAGCCCCGAGGCTCATCGGGATGCCGAGGGGGGCCCCCCGATGCATGTAGCAAAGGTCGGGCCAGCACTAAACGCCAGACAATGCCCGTCGGCACCCTTTATACCCTCTCTCGATCGCTCGGCCGAGCGGCGCGGTTCCGCGAGCCTTCGTAAAATCGGACGTTTATCTCGCACCTCGGCGAGAGGGACTCCCTCTCGTAAAGTGGATCGAGCAGCGCTAATCGGGAGCACGTTTCCCCCCACCCCCCGCTCCATCCCCTTGGTTCGTTCGTTTCCGATCCGCTCGCGGGCCCCGTCGCGATAGGCAGGCCGAGAGAAACGAGTGTCGCGCCGTGCCGCGCCGCGCCGCGTCGCGCCGTGCCGCTCGCAATCTCGCGCGCTGACAAACGCCCGTTGGCCACTCGTGAAACTAACGGAGTAACTAATTACTGCTCCAAAGTTTATTTATACGCCGCGCGCGCGCGCCGACGAGTAAATTTGCCCGTGGACATGCCGGAAAGATTTAAGCCGCCTCCATGTGCGCGCGGTCTCTGTCTACTTTTGAATCCGCGGCTCTTCAAATCCGCCGACGAGGCAGAGAAGCGCCGCGCTCAATCTCCGCGAATCGCGTCATCGCGCGAGGAAAGCTGGGCTGCTGCTAACGATATTCTCTCTCTCTCTCTCTCTCTCTCTCTCTCTCTCTCTCTCTCTCCCTCTGCCTTTTCTCTTCCCTTTTTTCTTTATTTTTCCCGATTAAATTGCTTTCCCCCACGCGAGCCCTGTCTTCGTTTAAATGATATTTACGATCCCTCGCGCTCCTCTCGAACGATGCCGTTTATCTATCAACGCTGGGGGGATCAGATCCGCGCGATCTGGCGTGATTCATAATTCGCCGTAACTTCAGATAATTATCGTTTCGCATAAGTCGTCGGACTCGAAGGCACGAGGACGTGGAAAAGGGAAGACGAGAAAAAAAAAGCTACAGGTATTGAGACGCGTCCCTTCTCTCACCCGCTCGCAACTCGCCCGCCTTACGCGCGATCCTCGGCGGTATCCTTTTCTTCTCGTCCTTTTCTCCCCCCCATTCTCCTCCTCCTCCTCTTCTTCTCTCCCTTCACCTTTCCGAAAATGTAACGAGATCTTCGTAACGCCCATCATCGCGCGCATGGGTCTTTATCTTAATATAATCCGGATCGGAAACTCACGCGAGCCGATGCTCGGCTGTACGCGCCGCCGCGCCGCAGCGGCGGCAGCGGCGGCGGCGGCGGCGGCTTTCAAGTGCGCCGCTCGCGGTAAAATCGCGGCTTCGAGCTGTTATCTCGACGGATCGCGGATGACCCTCGACCCCTGCTCGTCGCCTATTGGCGGTATATCGCGTGTCTCTCGCCGGTGGAGTACCTATTGTCCGCACGGAAGTCGCGGGCTCTCGCGACTTTCGTCGGCAACGGGAGCGACCGCGTCGCCGAGGAGAATCGCGAGTCCGCCCGATGGCACCGGCGGTCGTCGCGACGCCGGCGGCGGCTCGAATCGCCGGCGTCGGTCGGCGGAAACGAGCGGCCGCGCCGACGGACGGGGGACAATAGTTGATCGTCGGGAAGTCGGGTATAAACCGATGGGTCTTTAGCACGAAAGCCGACGCGAGCGCGTCCGCGGATAGATATACCGGCGTTTGCGCTTTGACGATCCTCGGCGCGCGAGAGCACCTCTCGATCCGATCGCCTGTCCGTCGCCGGCAACTCGCGAGCTCCAATCGCGCCCCCTTCGTCCGCTATTAATTTATGCGCCGCGATACCGCGTGTAAATTACAAGAGTCGCCGTCCGCACGCACGTCGCGCGCTATTCGATATTCGACGAAACGGAGAGGGAGAGAGAAAAAGAGAGAGAGAGAGAGAGAGAGAGAGAGAGAGAGAGAGAGAGAGAAAGGAGGATGAGGAAGAGAGACTCGTCGCGGGTCGCCAGCGAGACCGACGACACGCGGCGGATCGCGACGGAAAATGGGAAACGAAAAAGCCGCGATTTCGCGGCCACTCGCGCCAAGCCGCGATTCCTCGCTCGCGATGCAAATCGCCGGAGACCGTTAACGGCCGGCACTAAATCTTTAACGGCTCTCGACGTGCCTCTCCCAGAGTACTAACTCATAAGTCGTGAGAGTGAGAGAGAGAGAGAGAGAGAGAGAGAGAGAGAGAGCGAGCGGCGTACGCGAGCCAGATCGGATGCGCGGCCAAGGGCAAAAACAAACCTCCGTTGCCAAATGAACTCAGGCACCGCCGTCGACGAATTTATCGCCCTCGTTGCGACGAAACCTCGTAACTCACCAGCAGTCGTCGTCCCCTCGAAATTTCTCGTTATCACCGCGACGCGACGCGACGCGACGCAACGCGCGCTTTGACGCTCGTAAATTTTCGTCCGCCGCAGCCCCTCCGGAGAGCCCGGCCGGAGTAATCGCCGTGAGGCACGAGCGTAATAAATATCATTAGATACCGTTAACGATAATTGCCGATATCGCTGGATTACGAGCGATCGGCCAGCGATAACACCGCGGTGACTCCTCGCGATTGTTATTCGCGCGCAGCAGGTATCTCTGTGCCCGGGTGAGCGAGTATCCCCGTCGTCCGGGATACGACGACGCCAAGTTCGAGCGAGGTCCGCTCGAAACCGAGCGGAGCGCACGCGCGCGCCATCGTTCAAGACAAATTGCATGTTTCGTAGACGTGCGTCGACTAATTGGAGATTGATAAGCAATAAGCGAGACGACGGTGTGCGTATAATTCCAGACTAGAAAGTCGAAAGTTCGACCGGCTCGTCGCGTCGCGTAGCGCCGCGTTGCGCCGCACCGCGCCGGAGAATTCGGCGGAAACGGCCGTTCCATCAGCCGCGCTCGGCCGCTCGAAATCCCATCTTGAAATCTAGCGAAACCGGACGATCGGCCCGTCGATTCGTGGGGATCGCCTCGGATAACGCCGCGGCGGTATAGTATGTCGGAAATTATAGGGTGTTATCCGCATTGCACCGCGCGCGCGCGCGCGCGCGCGAGAGAGAGAGAGAGAGAGAGAGAGAGAGAGGATATGCGATTCAACGGAGATAGTGCTGGCCGACCGGCGCACTGCAGTCCGTAGGGGGAGGGAGGAGGAGGAGAAGGAGAAGGAGAAGGGGCAGGGAGCAGGGGGCAGGGGGCAGGGGGCAGGCAGGAAGGCAGGGCGCGGAGCACGCGTTTATAAGATCGATTTTAATAGGGGTTTGGTTACAATTATGAGGCACCGTAAATGGAGCCCGGCATTCATTACCCCGCTAAACTGGAACTAATTATTATGTTTCACGGCGCGTTGCGAAAATTCCGAGGCATCGCTCGGAATGGGTGTAAGGAGGGCCGAGGACGTGGGCTCGGCGCAAAGAGCTTCGAAAAGCGAGCGCGCAATATGCGTATATATACGCCGCGCACGCGTCGTCCCCATTGCGAAAATCACTGACGGATATCCGACATTTTCACACGCGCGCACTTTACACTCGTGTCGCAACGTCTTTTCGAAAACAGCCAGATGATCCAATTCCGTCCCTACGAGACGGATCGACTCGACCTGATACCCCGAGTCCGAGGTTGGAATCAAGCGATCAAAGTTAATATCGTCTCGACGGCGCCGATGATAGTCGCTGAGCGAAATTAGTATCATTCTCCGTATCCTCCTCGCTCATTTGCGCTCCGTGCTCTCAGGGACCGTGACTCCCCGAGAGAGAGAGAGAGAGAGAGAGAGAGAGAGAGACAGAGAGAAAGAGAGAGAGAGGGAGAGAGAGAGAGAGAGAGAGAGAGAGAGAGAGAGAGAGCGAGCGCGCGCGCGCCTTAAGACAAATAAGGTAGGTATATCGCGAGGACAAAGGCCACGAAGAGGTCTTCGAATGCTTCTCTCCACGTGGGGGCCAGATCGGTGGGTGCCACGCTCGAAAGAACCGCTGAGTGTGTGAACGTATTAACACCTCGAAGGATTTATGGTATCGAAGACTGGAGGCTCGCTCTCTCTCTCTCTCTCTCTCTCTCTCTCTCTCTCTCTCTCTCTCTCTCTCTCTCTCTCTCTCTCTCTCTCTCTCTCTCTCTCTGTCTCTCTCTCTCTCTGTCTCTCTCTCTCTCTCTCTGTCTCTGTCTCTGTCTCTGTCTCTGTCTCTGTCTCTGTCTCTCTAACTGTGTGGCGGAAAGTAAGTAAAGGAGGAGGTGAGATACGATGTAAGGGATGGCGACGGAGGTACGTGCAGAGGACCCAAACGGGGTCCCCTGCGGCAGAGCGCGCGGTCTCTCGCAGAGGCCATTGGAACAAATGGGCTCAATTTCGTATTTTGTAACACCTCCGCTCCACTGCGCCACGTCGTTTTCACGTGGCACCCACGCACCTGCGAGATCTATTTCGTCGTCATATTTCTCGACTCGACGCAACCGCGCGCCCCTTCGAGCGCGACGTACACGCACGTGAGGCACGTACACATACACGGCTCTCTCTCTCTCTCTCTCTCTCTCTCTCTCTCTCTCTCTCTCTCTCTCTCTCATTCGACTTTTCACTGTCGTTTTCCTCTCGCGATCCTCGTTACTCGTCTTACAAGTCGGACGCGTCTTCGCTCCTGCCGATTTCTGCCCGCTTCGAGACGTAATAACGCAACAAAGTGGCCTCTTCCGGGCTTATTCATCGGCTGACAGATAACACGAATACGCTTCGATCACTGTCGCGTCTGAAATTAGCCGGTGTGATAGAGCGGCCGTCATTTTTCACGCTCGTAACTAGGCCCGATGAGAAAAATGCAAAGGACCGATCGGGATAGCGCGAGAGCCCGGCCCCGAGAATGAAGGATGGATGGACGGAACCGGCCGGATCGCTCAAAATGTACAGACTAATTCTGACAGGACAAATCGATACGATTTTTTAGCCGTCGACAAATCGGACGTCGATCGACACGACCGCGCGGAGTCGAGAGAGCCGAGAAAGAAAGAGACAGAAAAAAAAGAAAGAGAGAGAGAGAGAGAGAGAGAGAGAGAGAGAGAGAGAGAGAGAGAGAGAGAGAGAGAGGGAATCGAGGGGTTGCTCGGCCGTTGTTAACGCCGCGTATACGTTATTAGACGTACATAAACGAGGCGATATGTTAGAGTCGCGTTTGCGCGCATCGACGGGGCCCATCAGTTTCAGTGCACCACTTTCCTTTTTGCGAGCGCTTTTCGATCCCGGACGCCTCTCCCGCCGGCGTCGGCCTGCTCTTTTTTCCCCCACACGCCTCTGCCAAGCCGGAGCCCGCTTGATCTATGGCCCTGGAACACGCATGCAACGCGCGCGCCACCCCCGCAGACCCGGCCCCACGCTCGTTCGTTCTCTCTTTCTCATTCACTCTCTCTTTCTCTCTCACTCTCTCTCTCTCTTTCGCGCGCGCCACTAACAAATTGATATAATTTGTTGCTAACGGCCCGAGAGCGGAGCTCCGGGAGTTAAGATTCGTGCGAACCCGGAAAGGCGCGCCGCCGTTCTCTTGTCAAACGACGCGAACTACATAACGCTCGCTCGTGAAAGTATCTGCGGAGAGTCGCCGTCGTCGTCGTCATCGTCGTCGTCGTCGTCGTCGTCGCCGCCGCCGCTGCGATAATACGCGGCCCGATCACGCGACCGGAGGAGAGTGGAAGTCGTGCTCGCTGATTTTCGCGATTGCGAGACTGAGCATCGATTTCCCACAATTTCCGCGGGGGGGAAACGTCCGTGGAGAACGGCGTCGTTCGCGAAATCGCGCGCGCACTCGGCAGAAAATTAGCGCCAGCGGGTAACAGCGGAGACGCGCCTCGTGGGAGAGGAGCGAGTCCTGGAGAGAGAAGCAGCGCCGAGCGAGCGCGCAAATATTGGCGCAATCGGTCTCTGCTTTCGGCGCGGAGCTACAAAAGACCGGCCACGGTGTGATCGTAGCGGCTAATGGCACTGCTGCCACGCTTAACCGCCGAGAGTTACGCGACCCTCTCTCTCTCTCTCTCTCTCTCTTTCCTTCTTCCTCTCCAGCCGTCGCGCGAAACTGGCCAGAGAGGAACGAGGCGGGGGTGGCGAGTCATTTGCGCGCGAGGTCTCTTTCTTATCGCGCCATCGTGAGATAGTCAAACACGAGTGGTAGGTGATCTGTAACGGGCCGGCTTTTGTCGCCGGCGCGGCGCGGCGAGCGGAGAGAGAGAGAGAGAGAGATAGGGAGATAGGGAGATAGGGAGAGAGAGAGAGAGAGAGAGAGAGAGAGAGTCGTGTGAACGCCGCCCGTCCTCGGCTGTTTGGTGAAACAGTTTGACGGGCTTACATAATTGCCGAGTAAACGTTGTCTCCGACGACAGCGGGCACCTTAAAGCGGGGCAAATATCTGCGTACATTTTCGCGAGAATCGCCGTTCGCTCCGTTCGTTCGCTCGTTCCTTCTCGCCACTTCGAGAACGATTCACGCGGAAAGCGCGTCCTCGAGCGAGGAGATAATAGGCTACACTGATATATCGGATCAATGTGAAAAAGGGAAACGCTTCAACAGATTGGAATAATAAGGCGTTGTGGGCACAGCGCGCTTACACGTGCGGTAACGTAATAATTCCCCGAGAAAATCCGTTGCATCTGGCGCGCGCGCACCGACACGGCGGTGAAAATTTGATACGCGCGTTAGAAGAACGGCGGCCCATTACCGCACAGGAGATACTTCTGATGTATTACATTGTTCGCTAAGAATGCAATGTATTATGCTAATGTGATAGAGCGGAATTCTAGGCTGTGAATGAGGCTTTATTGTCGGACAATATCGTCTTCACGAGGCCCGTTGGCACGAACGGGCGAGATCGATCGGATCGTGGAATGATTTATCGGCACGAGCGCGCCGGACCTTTCGTCGAGACGGACCGCGCCGAGCGGAGCGCACCGACGTGTCAAGAGAGGAAAGTGTGAATGCGATAAGGAGGCGCAGCTACACGGGTTCCGTGAATCCCCCCCGTTACCGAGGGGTTTCACCGATGATCTACGATGGACCAGATTTTATCGCGAGATACCAATAGCGTAAACTCGTAACGAGATAATCGAAGCCTCGAGAAATCAGGTGGAAACGCGCGCGCGCGCGGACCACCGCTATCTCTCTCTCACTCTCTCTCTCTCTCTCTCGCGCGCGCGCGTTACAGCCGGTCGGCCGACTCAATCGGGAATCTCAAATGCGCGTGATGGAAGAATCCGCGCGAGCGCTCGCGCGATTTATCGTCTTTGTCCGCGTGCGATTCTCGTCGCTTTTCCAACGTCCGCCCCGATTGATCGACACGAACACCTCTCGCAATCACCGCGACGTCCGTGGCGTGAATATTATTTGCATGCTCCGCTCCCGTCTATTCCCTCTCGTCAGTTATCGAATCCGCGGCTTTCGGCCCCAAACGGACGGTGCACATCGCTCGCTGGCGCGTAACACCGCCGATCGCTCACCGATCGCTCACCGATCGTCCGCCGTATCGCGAGCCGTATCGAAGGGCCGTCGAGGAAGACGCTGCGCGCGCGCGCGGCTGGCCAACTCTCGATCGTTCGTCTCGACGAGGTGAAAGGGCATCTCGTTATGTAAAAGGGCGGTCCAAATACCGAGCAAATTGGCGCGACTCCCACACTAACGTCGCTTGCCTCGCGTGCGCGCGCGCGCGCGAGAGAGAGAGAGAGGGGGGGGAAGGGAAGAAGAGACGGACAAGGAGAACGAGAGGCAGCGCATCGCGGCGCGCTCGGAGGAACGAAGCGAGAGCGTATATTATAACGAGCCTCGGTGCATACCGCGCTGCGTGCGTCATTATATATTACGTTACGCTTACGCGTGTGTAATTGCGAGCATCGTCCACGAAAGCGCTTGATTTATGTCTTCATACGAGGACGCTCGCGCGATGCGCGCGTGGGCGCAGCAGGCGCAGGAACGGCTGGCTTCTCCGTCGTGCGCCGCGCCGCGCCGATGCGCCGGCAGTCTATTCTCATTTCCGCGGCATACGCGATACACATCGGCGAAGAAGCCGCGGGACTGTCCTTCTGTCTGGCGAGACGACCCTCTGCGCCGTCGTCGGGACGGGCGCGAAGTCGCACGCGAAGCTTGCACAGGCAAAAGCCGCGGTGACGGCCGCGCGCGCTTCGTGTTCGGCTCCCCGCGCCTTGCAATCGCGATCCTCGCATCGGGCATTCTTACTTCGGATACGCGTCAGATACGTGGCGGGAGAGATAACCGCGCGCGCGCGCGCGCTTGAGACATTACGATTCCGAGCAAGCAGTGACGCGCATTCGTAACTCGACGGTGCCCAGCAGCGGCGTTTTCTCAATGGAGGCCCGAGCGTTATCGCGCGCGATCGCGCCGCGTAAAATCACCTCCTCGCGGTCACCTCTCTCGGGCCCGGGCTTGAAAGAAAGCACAGACACGACACGACACGCGCGTACCCGCGTGTCTGATTAATGCGAACACGCGCGCGCGCGCGCGCGTGCGAGCGAGCGAGCGAGCGAGCGCATGCACCGTGCGAGCTAGAATCGGGGATGGTAATGAAGCAGCGGCGAGAAGGTGAGAAAACTATCCGGGGGTCTCCCTCTCCCTGTAGAAATATTTGGTCGCTCGCCTAATTAGGGAGTCGCCGTCAATTTCGCCGGCAACATTTTAAGCTCACGTAGCGCACGCCCACGCGATCCTGCCCGGGGCGAAAGGGACCCCCCGCAGCCTCTTTCCGAGCGCCTAATTACCGAACAAGCCTATCTTCGAGCGCGGACGCTGCCAGCACCATCGCAAGCTACGGGGGTCTACGGGGTGTCCCGGCGCGGACCCGATCGTGATCCGGACGGGGTTTCGTACGGGCGATCCGTCAGCGACGAGTTTCTCATTAGACGATACGGCGCGATAGATTCGAAGCTCCAAGAGAGAAAAAAGGGATTGACGGCGAGGGAATAAAAAGCCCGAGGGACGAGGAGCTCGGTGGGGATGCTGTGCAATTCACCGCGTCGCGAGAGAGCTGCGGGCCAATTTTACACGACGGAACGGACAAATGGTTGGGTGCGTCGCGTATTTCTCGGACTACGCCAGGAATGATCGCTCTTCACAGCAAGTGAAGCGAAGCGATACGCCAGACGAGGCGCGAGAAGCGGCGAGGGTGAAGAGAGACATCGCGCGCGCGCGCGCGAGAGAGCACATCTCGAGTCGTCCTCGCGAGCAGGAGACGTCCCCTCCCGCCCGCGGTGCGGGCGCATTCTCCCACGTTTCCGAGACACCCTGTGAACCCCGCGGAACGTAGGATGCGCGTCGCAACACGTAAGGCCCATACACGCGTAGCGACGGGCCCGCGCTCACGTAATAACGTTGCCGTGAAATAAGACCGGCCGTGCACCCAGCTGCGAAGCTCGCATAAACTCGGCCGATTGGATCCTAAATCGGCGCGGTCGCTTGTCTTAAGGCGGGAATGCCAACACACACACACATACACACACACGCACACACACACGCACACGCACACCCTCTGAATCAACGCCCCGCGATGATCACACCGCGTATTTATGCGGTGCGCGTAAATTTGGTCGCGACGAGAGAACGCGCGCTTCCCGGAATTTCTGGCTGGGGACTGCCGGCGGAGGGGACGAGGGGGGGGGTGGACTGCTTGTACCCGCGGCTGAAAACCAGCAAGGCGGGAGGGAGACTCGCGAGAGGGAACGAGATAGCGGACGGGATTAATTTGTTAATGCATTCCCGAAGGCCGCGCTCGCGCGCGTGTACGGGAGGTAACGTCTTCGCCGCCGTTAGTAAGTCACCCGGCGTAGCGGGACGCTGGAAGGTGGATGGGATACTTGGGCGCCCGTAGTAGAGGGCCCCGATAGAGTCGTCTCAATTACGATACCGCGACGATTTACGGTAAAAGACTTTGTCCCACGAGCGGCCGGCGCGACGTACTCGCGACACGTCGCGTGATTATTCCACGTTCGGATGGCATTTCGGTGTATGTCGTTTGGTAAAAGTGTCGTGGGTGGAGTGAGAGGCAAAGGAAACACGATTAGGGCAGCCTTAAAGGCTTTTCCATAGTTTCAGGACATCGCACAGGTGCTAAAGGAGTCGAAACTAACGCGCGAGACGAGTTTCCACTTGCCACGAGGCGAGGAAGAAAGTCGCTGAAGAAGATGCATCGCAATTCACCGCCTCCCCCCTCTCCCCCGCCTCGCATTTTATTAATTTCAATCACAGCGCGCGAGTCAGAAACAAATGCCCTGAGAGCGGGAGATTCGCTAGAATTACTCCGCGCGTTATTATATGCCACGAGGCAGCGTGTACGCGCGCGCGTCCATGCAAAATGATGCCGCGTTAGGTAAGAATATTGATGGACGAAGCGGCGGACGCGCTTCGTCCGCGCGAGGAGGCGTGCTGGCAGGTAGATATACCTGTCGAAAAGCAGACGCGCGCCCTTTATCGTGCTCTCTCACGAGCCACAAATTCCTCTTCGAGAACGGTCCAGATCTCCCGATCCTCGCGCGCGCGCGCCTCTTAAAACACGCGAGGCCGACTCTATTAAAACGGATGAGATATCGTTTTTACTCTTTGACCTTATATAACTTCGTAGGGGCTTCTCTCGCCTCCTCTTCGTATCTTTCCCGGAGTGCATACATTTACTGGAAATTATGCTCGCGATGCAACACGCGCGCGTCGGCGTCTTACGAACAAATTATTTACTCTCGATAATGCGAATACGCCGGAACCGCGAAGGGGAGGGCAAACGCGATAAATTTTCAAGGGGACCCCGCAAATGTTTAGATTATACGCACACACAAGAGTGTCTTATTATATAATGACATATATGACATCTCATATGTAATATTTCATGTATTATAATATATCTCGCGGAAGTTCAGCAAACGTGTTTGGTCAGTTTGAAAAATTCATCATGATAAATTCCACAACTATTGCTCATCTCGAGAATCAGTGCGACTTACATACAAACATGCACTATATAGAATGACGCTTTGGCAGCGTTTGAGTTCAACGCTCACCATTGTTATCCCGCGATGTCCATGACTCGCCGATTGCGTTGCTCTGCATCCGTCCGGTACCCGACCCCCTCTCTCGAAACTGCAGCCGATGTTCTACGTCGATTGCACCTCCACTCACGTGGTAGTTTGGACATTCGATGATTTCACGAAGAATCCACGATATCGATCCAGTGGATTGGGAAGATATTCGCAAGTTACGCAGAGTAAACACGACCGACATTCACGATGCTCGACGATTTCGCGAAAAAAAGAAAGAAAAAGCACGCGGCAGCCTGATGTTTCGAAAACACACTCGCGAGTCGCGGATCATAAATAAACACAAGGATACTGATCTTGAGAAGAAAGGTGATAAAAACACGAATTGAATTTACGATACTTGTAATTTACCATTAATCACACCATTAATCGTCGCGTATGAAATATTTCGGAAATTAATTGCGAGATAATCGTAAAATCGATCGCTAGGTAATCAAGAAATTCAACGCGAGATAATCGCAAAATTAATCCTGAAGCATCGCGAGGTGATCGCGAGGTCATCGCGAAGTAAACATGTGGTAATCGCGAAGTAATTACGTAATAATCGCAAAGTAATCGTAGTAGCCGCGATCTTTTCACGCAGTGGCGCAAGTTTGATGCGCATTTGGCACTGGCATTTTGCTTGAAACAATTAGGATATATTTGAATAATTATTTTGTCGTATAATCCTCAATATCTCGAATCAAAAATACAAGAGGTGAAATATCGATATAGAAAGGAGTTTACCAGACAGAAAAATAAAGTTGAAAAAAATATTTCGAGTATATATCTTTAAAAAACGAGTGTGTGTATTGCGTGCTCTCGATAGTTGAAATATTTATTAAATAATATGGATATTTGAACAAGCGATCCTCTGATTGTTTCAAGCGATAAATTTTCAGTGGACAAAACAAAACCCAACATGCAAAAATCTATAGATAAGTCGCGCTGATTCCAATGAGCTTTTACTACGACCCACCACCTAAAATATATCGAAATTGCTTCTCGTTTCTGACTCACTGAACACAGAAGCTCAGAATCGGCCACATTCTGCTGCCGATCTGTAACAAAAAAATAAATACGTTTCATTAATTCAAATGTTGATAACTCAACGAAAATATACACGCAGGTACATGCTTATTAACTCTTTACGATCATTATGGCTCGATAATTTTTATCCCGACATGAGCAAAACACATCTCAAAAAGTTCAACGCAAATAGATTGCAAAGGGTTTGCACGTATAAATGGAATCGTGAAAACTAAGACAGACTAACCTTCGAGCCGACCCTGCTCGGCCCGAACCGGATCCTCCGGTGCGGTATCCTCCACCGGAACAGCACCCTCCGGGTGCAACATCCACCATAGGAAGGAGAGACCGGGTGCGTGGTGCGAGGCCTGAAGATCTCCGGGAGAAAAGGACAGAAAGTAGGTGCTGCGTACTTTTCTTTCCTAGCGAGGAAGGAGTGGGGGGTACACACATAGCAACAAACAATACGTGCGCATGTATGTGCGCACAGCGTTTATTTCATCGCGCGGGTACAATAGACAGAGAAAGAGAGAGAGAGAGAGAGAGAGAGGAAGCTACAGGACACTTGCTTTCTGTCTTCCTCTACGCGACCTTCACCGCCAAATGTTAAACGCGCTCTCGATCTATCCTTCTTACTCTTATCTCTGTAGCATTCGCCGTATGATTGCAAGCTCTGAGAGATTTGAAACAAAGAGCGAGTCTCCTGATTAGTTGTATAGATATTAGCGTATTGAAGATAGAGTGGCTCGAAAGATTATTGTGCACTTTTTGATGAAACCGATAAAAAGGGCTGTAATTCGCACAGCGCCAACCACTACTCCGTTTTTATCAATTAAATAAACTTCGCGCATGGTATACACTCGAGATAACGTTCGAATTGAACAACAGCCACGCCACACGCTAGTCGGGAATGCGCTAAGTAAATCATCTCCGCGAAAGAGACCGACGAGATCCTGGAGGACGACGGATCGCCGAGCCAGCTCGGCCGGGCGAAGAGCCAGCAAACAGCCGAAATTGAATCTATCAAAACCGAAAGGGATACGGCGCCGAGAGAGCGTCGCTCTCTCTCTCCCTCTCTCTCTCTCTCTCTCTCTCTCTCTCTCAAGGGCTCCACTTTTCGTTCGCCACTCTCGGTCCAACGCAGCGCGTTGCAGGGTAGAGCCAGAATGGGCCGCGGAAGGACCGGAGAGCGCCGCTGACGGGCCATCAGATAAGGCCCCGTGTTTGCCTAACCTCTCACCTCCCACCGGGGTCCGCGGCATGCCCCGAAGAGCGGTCTCGAAGAAGTGGGTGCTGCTCATCTCCGGCCGCGACGTGACGGACAGGTTCACCGCGCGCGCGCGCGCGCGCGTCTCTTTCTCTTTCCCCGTGATCGTTTAAAAGCTTTCGAGTACGGCGCGTCCCGGCCGCGATGACCTCTCCTCGCGATGGAACAACTCCACCATCATGAATCACGGTTCGCGTTAATAGCTTCGGGGAACTCTACCCCCGCTTCCGATCTCGTTGGATCATCATCCCGCGCGTCCGCTTAGCCGTCGACCCCGTTGACGTCTTCCTCTCTGTCGATCGCCTCGACGAGCGGACGAGCGAGCGGCGGGCGAGAGCGAGCGAGTGACTGATGTTGCGAATCGCGGAACAGGAAGCGAGAGAAGTACAATCGCCAGCGCGCGCGTACGATCCCGGCGATTATTTGTACGGAGACTGTTAACGAGCGGATTCCGGTGAATTTACACAGCGCGACGCTGCTCGGCGAAAGCCAAGCCGGCATAATTGGCGGCTTGTCGTGGAAATGATTAGCCACAGTTTCCCATACGGACTCGTATAAATTATGCGGCTACTCGCGCGGTTCGCGGATGCTAATGCATCCCGCACGAGGATCAAAGGCGTCATAAGACGCCCCCTCTCCTTCGCTGCCATATATTCGCTAACGCTCATCAAAGACAATCAGTGAGAGCGGGCTTTGGACTCCCTCCCCCTTCAACCCTCGCCGCGGTAGTAATTCACTCGCGGTGGATTCCTCTCACCCCGAGCGTAACTTACGATCGCTGTTGCCGGCGTATGCAGCGCGTATCGAGGACCTTCCGTCCACGACGGAGTATCGCGCTAATGAAAATTCCGGTAAAGCGTACACATCGAGACAGAAAGAGAGGGAAAGCGGGAGGGAGAGAGGGAGAGGGACAAAATGAGCGAGAGAGAGAGAGAGAGAGAGAGAGAGAGGGGGAGAGAGAGAGGGGGAGAGAGAGAGAGAGAGAGAGAGAGAGAGAGAGAGAGAGAGAGAGAGAGAGAGAGAGAGAGCGAGGGGCCTCCACGGCGGAATGCGGTCCAATTAGGGAAGGGTTGCTCGCAACCCGGCCGGACGGTGTCTTCCCGGAACGAGTGGAGGAGAGAAAGCAAGAGAGAGGAGAGACGGAGAGAGAGAGAGAGAGAGAGAGAGAGAGAGAGAGAGAGAGAGAGAGAGAGAGAGAGAGAGGGAGGGAGGGAGAGAGAGAGAGAGAGAGAGTGTGTGTGGGCGAGGGGGGTGTGGGGGGTGAGGCGGAGGGAAAGACAGAGAATTGGTTTATTACATCGAAGGTGGAGATACGATTCTCCTACTAATTTCGTGATTTTGTTTCTCCGCGCCGCCGTCTCGTTTGTACACACGCGAGTACGCGAGTTCTCTCGCGCGTACCAGCCAATAGCCTCTTCATCTATCTCTCCGCGCGGGCGCGCGCGAGCGGTCCCTCTTCTCTGCCCCGTGGCCGAGCCGTGGTGCTTCCCGTCCACCATCGTCCGTCGCGTCCACCTTTCTCTCCCACGAAAGTCACCTTTTAACGCGGTAACAAATCAATTCGATGGTGATTAATGCACGCTTCGTGCCGTTCCCTAATTACGCGAGAGTTATTACTCGATTGGCTATCGGTCGTCGTGGCGCGAGGCGCGCGCATCGTGGATGCATCCGAGGCGCGTCGCTAACGGGACGATTCCACGAGGATTCCACGCGCGTTGTCAAAAATTTCCGCGCGTCTCTTACGGCGCGAGCCGGATGACCGCCGCGACGTAGGCGGCGGGGGGATCGCGACTCGGTTGGGCACGAGATCAAAATCGGGGCCCGTTCGCACGACTCCGCGGCGTAAAAGTCGCCTCTCGCGGTCTCGCTCGCTCTCGCGCGCGCGCTCAGCGACTTTGTGGGAGCTGCGATGATTGCGAGACTCGAGCGTTCGTCTAATCACCGTGACGAATTGACGTTACACCTAATTTATATGACTCACGCACGACGAGAGAACATGTTTGCGATAAAGCCGCGAGGGGGAAAAAGTCCGCCATCGGGTATCTGGCTGTGTAATTATATGCAACTTTAACCCTCGCATCCGCATCCGAGGAAAGTACAGAGAGAGAGAGAGAGAGAGAGAGAGAGAGAGAGAGAGAGAGAGAGAGAGAGAGAGAGAGAGAGAGAGGGAGAGAGAGGGAGAGAGAGAAGCACACACGGCTTAATTGGCTGGGTGTAATCCAATATAGAATCGAGCAAGATGCGAACAGACTCGAAAAGTTGAAATGAGCAAACTTATTAACCTCTCAACATTTATACGTACGTACGTTTTCACAAGAGCTCGCGAGCTCCGCGCACGGAAATCCACTTTTCTCATTCCCGAAGCTCTGCGCGCGACCTCATCTCGTCGACCGCGTCTCGTCGCGTTCGATCGACGCAAGATTGCGATCGTCTCTCTATCACGATATCTATACTCCGGATTTAAATCGTGCCTGTGACCTCGCGCGCGCGCGCGCGCTGACTCTCTCCACCTTGGGAGAGAAAGAGAGAGAGAGAGAGAGAGAGAGAGAGGGGCAGAGAGAGAGAGAGAGAGAGAGAGAGAGAGAGAGAGAGAGAGGGAGAGAGAGAGAGAGACGCCTCTCTCGGACGTTTTAGCGGTAAGAGGCGCCGCATAAAGAAGAGCATTATGCCCGGCACATAATGCCGCCACGTAAGCGGCCGATCGAGGGGATCGCGTCGATCGATGCCCGATCGTCTGATCGTGGTAGTGATGCCGATGGTGGTGGGATCGCGCGCCGCGCGAGACCTTTTAAAAGCTCGGAACGGCCGAGCGGGCTAATTGTGTGATATTGTGCACCGACAATGCTCTAATGAAGCATTGTCCATGCTTGACTACGATCGGTGTCGTTCGCCGGTCTTCCCTCTCTTTTTCTTTTTTCTGCCCCGTCGGAGGAGCGCGCGAGGAGCGCGGACGCGTTCCGAGGAGCCGTCACAAAGAGTCGCGCGCGCGCGCGCGCGCGCGCGCGTACGCGCGTGATAGCCTCACGCGGTCACGTTGTGTCCGCGCGGAACGGCGTGCCATGATTCTCACTGAAAAGTCAGCTTCAGCAGCCCTATGCCTGCATATTCTAACAAATCGGTATCGCCGCTACGCACTTAGGCGAGTATGTTTTTCAGCTAGACGGATTTCAGCCGGCGCGGAACGCCGCCTCCTTCGGCTCTCAACGCGCGCTCAGCAAAGTTTGACGAGGCTCTTCTCCATCGAGGGGACCGATTGGACGTTAGTCTTCCATTTCTCAGCGAGGAGATAATTTTATCACTCGCCCGTTTCTCGAGCCGACAGCTCGCGCACGATTTTCCTCGCTCTTACTCAACGGACTAATCGATTGGCGCATCTCGCGGGCGAAACGCCGCGCGAAAGTGGCGGGCGGAAAATTGCAGGGGGCAGCGAATAGCTTCTCACAGTAGCCGTAGACGCGGGGAAATGAAACGAAGCGACACGGTGTGTGGTGCGCGTCGGGGAACACAAGAGGAACTCCGAGGGAACTCCGATGTTCCTCTCCCGGAAGGAGCCGTTTCTCAAGGAGCCCTTCTCTCTCTCTCTCTCTCTCTCTCTCTCTCTCAAGAAGGTTTCGTTTTCATTAGCCGGCGCGGCGAACGCTCGCATGATCTGAGCGCGCTCGCTCGTTCGCTCGCGAGTGAACGCTACGGCCGTGGCATCCACCTTCATCACTCGCGGTAAAAGTTGTAACTCGATTATGCGTCTAACTAGCAATTCCAATACTATTAAGAGTCCGAGACGTAAGGGCGCCGCGCGAGAAGAAGAACCGACAGCGGCGGCGGCGGCGGCGAATGTTTCGTCCGGCTGCGAAAAGCGCGCGCCGTTCCGTGAGATTCGCGCGGACAATAGATGATCCGCCGCGTTCTCGCGTACCTACGCATAATTTAGGCGGAATCGTGCGGATTGAATACGCGGCGAATACGCAACGCTGCGCCGGCTCGCATTTCGCCGTTTCTCCTCCCCGCCTGCACGCTACCCCCTTGTCTTTCTCCCGTCCCGTCGCGCCTTCTCTCTTTTCCGTTCTCTTCCTCGCTATCTCCCGCCCTCCCTTTCTCTCTCTCTCTCTCTCTCTCTCTCTTCCTCTCTCTCTCCCTCTCTCGCCTCGTCGGGCTCCGACGGTGCCGCGGGTTATTTTGTTTCCACGCCGGTGCCGCGGTTACGTATTATCGATTATCGACGCGTCCGATGATTGATCCCGCGAGCGACGTGAATCGGGGCTTGCGCGCGTCGTGCAGCTCGTATCGCTACGTGAGAAATTTGCGCGGAGTTTTCGCACGGCCGGCCAGCAAGAGAGCGCGTGAGCGAGCTTTTCTTCCGTTATTAAATATCGCGGTAATAGTTGGCGCAGCCGCGGCGGATTACACCCGAGTCACGATTTCTTTCTTCACGAGGAAGGGAAAGTCTCCGGCGCGCGCGCGCGCGCGCGTGATGCTCGGGCGGTTTCCGATGACAGTGAAAAATCAGCCGGCTATCGACGGATCAAAATTGCGCGAAATTACCAATCTGATATTACCGATCTGATCTCGCTCGCAAGCCGCCGCATAGATCGCCGCGTCGTGCAATCCGGAATTTATTAAAAGTCCACGTGAGCGTACATAATGCGTGTCAGAGTGCGGAGAGTTTCTACCTGCATTTTTTCCCCAGGCCCCGGTGAGATGATTATAGATATCGCGTTATAGACGCGTGCAAAGTTACATAAGCTCGCGCAGCCGCTCGCGGCTTTCGCTTATTTATCCAGAAGCAATTACGCATAAGATAATACACTTTCGGCCGGCGGATTAGCGTCGACAGCGCGTCTGTCAACCTGTCCATAGCTCGAAATTAATTGCGATCTAACCGCGTGTAATTAATATCTGTATCGGCGCGCCGAGCCATTTCACACCTCCGTCACTAATGCCTCTTTCGTTTACAACGCAGTCATGCTATATCGACGCGCCGCCCGTCTGCTCGAGTGGCCGAGACAAATATTTCCACTCGGTCGATTGCTCGCGCTTTTATTCACCGGCGGATTATTCGCTGTTAACGAGATCCGCGTAATCGCGTTGAATTATCGGTGACTGTTTACAACAGGTGTCTAGTCGCCCACCGCCGCGCCAACAACACCACCACCACCACCATCACCACCACCACCACCACCACCACCACCACCGCCACCACCACCACCACCACCACCACCACCACCATCACCATCACCATCACCACCATCACCATCGTCACCACCACCATCACCGTCACCACCTCCAACGCCGCCGCGGGAAAGGATTTAATCCTTCGCCCACGGATCGACATCGACCCTCGGGCGGCGCGGCGACGTAAAAACTGCCGAGAAAGCGGCGCGGTATCACCGCGCGCGAAAGAAACAACGGCGCGCGTTTATCACGCGCAACTAATAGAAAATTATCTCTCTAATTTAAATCCCTCGCGCGCGGCGCGCGATGCCGGCATCGCGATATATCGCGCGCGCATCGCTTACGACGATGCGCATCCCGTTCGGCCGTTCCCCCCTCGCGCCATCACCGGCCGCCCCCTCCTCGGCCGGTTAACGGGCACGGATATATCCGCCTAGGAATAAAATCGGCGATAGTATCTCCGCTGAATGAACTCTCCCACGCCTATGCCTATTCGCCCGCTCATCCGCCCGCTCCGGGTGTGCGTGCGCTCGGCCCGCTGCACGCCCGCTTCGTACACCGCGCGCGCGCGAGAGAGAGCGCACACGTGCGCGCACAACAACCGCAGGTAGGTGCACCAAGCACGCGCGCGTGCGCGCGCGCTCGCCCGTGTGCGTCGGTACACACGCGGCCGCTGCGTGCGCGTTCACGGGCACGAAGAGATCCAGGTCCCAAGAGGTCCAGGGGTCCACCGGGGTCCGACCCGTCGACCCCGGCACGTATTCGCCACACCCGCACACCGATGCTTAGGGGCCGCGCTCGCAGATGCTTAGGTGGGGTCTCAGGCCTATACCCGGCAGGTCTTCGTTTTCCTCCTCTCTCTCTCTCTCTCTCTCTCTCTCTCTCTCCTCTTCCTCCTCCGAGCCTCTCCTTCTCTCCCGCGGCTCCTCTCCCTCTACCCCCCTCGTTTCTTCTCGAGGATCCCTCCCCCGCGCCCGCGCCATTCTTTCCCTGTTGCTCCTTCTTCTCCCTGTTCCTCCAGTTCTTATCCTCCGTCCTCCTCTTCGTTCCCCTCCCCTCCCGTCCCGTCCCGTCCCGTCCCGTCCCGTTACCACCCCTTCTCATCGTTCTCCTCTTCTTCCTCTTTTCTGCCTTCTTCTCTCCGCTCGGCGCGGCGCGGCGCGGCGCGGCGCGGCGCGCATACATGTACATCCGCGGAATTAATAGCCGGTCGCCGCGAAAAAATGGCGGTAATGTGATTACGACGCTGTCTTTCGCTCGTTCGTGCTTACTCGACCCGCCTTGACTCGACTTCCACGTACGTGGCCTTACCTATTCCTCCTACTCGAGACGGAACTCTCCGTCTCTTCCTGTACCCGGTTTAGCCTATACCCCTTCCCTCGGGGGCATCCCGATCCCCGCGCGGTAGAGCGCGGTCGCATCGCTTCGATATTCATCGATCGGTGGGGGGAGGGGGGGAGGGGGGGGGGAAATGATCGCAGGAAACAACGAGGTGTACGGTACGCGCGCGCGTGATCCGATCGTAAAACGATCGCCCTGGGAGTACGACGCGCGCGAGTAGCTCAGCGAGTAGTCGGATGACCCGCGGTCACAAGCGGTAACGCGCGCGGACGGGTGTGAACGCGGGCCGCGGATTCATCCGGGCCGCGGAAATTCCGGGGCACTCCCGTGTTTTCTCGCGGAGACAAAGTCAGTCGCGTGCGACAACGTCGTTGCACGACGACTCGAGCCAGCGGCGCGCGAAGGAGGCGGGATAATATCCTGGGATCGACGACGAATCTTTCGTCGTCGTCGCAAATCCCGAGCAAAATCCCGATGAGCGAACGCATGCTTCGTAAGAAAGTTCCGTCCGGCGCGCGCGCGCGTATGCACGAATTTAAAACGGTCGTTAAACGACGGACTTTAAGGGATCGTTACTCGTGCGTCCTAAAAGCGCACGTCCTAAACTACCGGGCGCGCTCGGCCGGGCAAATCTATAAATCCCGGCAAGTATAACGATCCCCGAGATGCGGCGGCCGCCGCTATAAAAATCCCCCTTTAACGTCGACCTCGCTCGTGGTAGGCAGGGCTTATGGTTTTGCTCGTTACACGCGCAATGCCGCATTACAGTTTTATATAAATCTGCCGGGCCGAGCGCGACCGTTTTGTCGAACGCGTCGACCGGGCCCGCTCGACGATTCCGTGGAATTTGCGAGAGTATAAATTTCGAACGGCAATCACCTACGTGGTAGGCTACGACGCGACCCGACGCGCCCGCCGCCGCGCCGGCCGGAGGCCGAGAGACGAAGGACGAGGCGACCGAGGGGAAGGAGATGCGTCTCCCTTCGACTGTCTTATAAAGCCGCCTCGGCGGCGCGGCGGCCGCCGCCGCCGCCTCGTTCTTTCGGGTGACTGCGGGTCAGGTCGCGTATGCAAATGAGACGACTTTGCTGAGGTGACTCGAAAATCTCAGGAGCACGCGCGGCACTTCGGCCTCGAAGGCAGATTTCATCCGGGGGAATAGGCGCGGCGCTCGGCAAGGCGGAGGATACCTGTTCCGAAGGAACCGCCAGCCGGCTTCGTTTTTCGCCCGCTTCATCACGCGGCAACAATGTGCCGCGCGGAGCGATTACGTTCTACTGTGTGCTGATGGCGATAATTGTTGCGCTCGCGGTTGTGTTTTAGCGCACACACACACACATTTGCCTCTACCTTCGCGGCAGATACTTTGACGCGAGTCGCGATCGCGAGGAAGATTGACTCGCAACGTGGTCCATGTGAAATCTACAGATACGCTTTATCGGCCGGTACAATCACCGGCGACGCGCCAAAAGATCCTCGAGGCCCGCCCGTAATTAGTCGGAACAATCTCGTGGAGGGACTGAAAAATCGCGCTCGCCAGTCGGACTTTCTCATTGGATTTAAATGCAAAAGCGTGCAGCGTGTCGGCGATTCGATGTCCCGCGGCGACTTCCATCCTTCCTTCTTAAAGCACCCGGAGGCGGAGGTGGGCGCCGCGGAAGAGAAAGGGGGTGAGGGCGCGCGCGCACCGGCACGCCGAGTTTAATAAAGTGCGCTAACCGCCGCGTATTAAGAAGATTTAGGTGGGTGAGAGCAGCAGGCGCACTGGTATAAATACCAGAATAATAGCGAGGTTATGGCGTTTCCCTCCGCCTCCCTCCCGACCGGGGCCACCCTCTCTTCTCCTACGGCACCAAACGTATGGGGTGGCGTCGGGGCCCCGCCATGGGTGGGCCCCGCAGTGTCCGCGCGCGCGCGCGCATACACCGGCCCCGTCGCGTAAAATATCATCGCAAAGAGCATCCCGATAAATTTCGCGATATTGCCCGTGAAAGCGCTCGCCGGTGGAAATGAGGATGCAAATCGTCGCGCAAATCGCCCCGGGCCCGGGGCGCACTCCCGTATTTTCGTGTAGCCTCTCGAATCGTCGTAGATCGACGTTTCCGAATCCGAATCGACAAAATCCCCTCCCGACATTAATCCCTCCTCTCGGTGCGCGCCGAACTCGAAACTGTGCCCGCCGGACGCACAATCGCGAGATCGGTATTACACGCGGCGGCGTACAATCTGCGCCTGATTCCTTTTTTCCCGCGCAAGTGCGCCTTTCGCGCTCGACGAGCGAAAAATCGCGTCGTAAATCAACCTCATTAGGACGATATATTATAATACACGTGGGGGTTAACGACAATGTTTGAGGACGTTGAATTACGCTGCTTGCGGACGTTAATATTTCTTTTTCATCGCGTCGAATGAGCTATTAAGCGATCTTTATCGGGCTCCTAATCGCGCGTGTATTTTCGCGTATATAAAGTTACACGAGCGGCTTTATGACATACCGCGCGCCGTGCGGGAAAAAAGAGCACGCTTATTTCAGCCGCTCGCCGCCGGATATTATTTACGCCGCTAATTACTCACATTACTAAATTGACCTAATAAAATACAGTGAGTTATGCATCAATAAATTGCGCGATATCGCGCGCGTAGAACCGGTCGGCACGATGTAACGACGTGCGACGTAGCGACGCGACATCCATCGCGCGGCCTACAAAGCGGCACGGTATATAATATCGGAGGCGGCGTTGCAACAACGTTACATTCGGTAATTATTATTCGATAATAAGCCCCCATAAACAATGTCGGGAATTACCCGGGCGCAAAAAGCCTGCCGCCTGCCACGCCGGGAACATCGCCTGCGCGAGAGCGCGGTCGGGAAACGTCTACACGATCGCATCGCACTCGCGCGCGCGCGCGCGCGATATCCATCGTCGTCGCAACGTCACGACAATGATACGCCCTTCGTGATTATCCCAGGAGAGAATGAAAGGACGAGCGAGCTAGAGAGAGAGAGAGAGAGAGAGAGAGAGAGAGAGAGAGAGAGAGCCGGGGCGCACCCCCGACGCTTTCGTCGAGAGCGCGGCGCGGCTCTCGCCGCGTTTTCGCTCGCTCGAAAAACGCCACCGCGGCGTGACGCGCGATCGCATTAGCGCTCACGTACGTAAGCGCACGTCGCGACACGGACGGCGGGCGTCGTGTAGCGGGCCGTAATCTATGTATGTACCGCGAGAGACCATAAAACCAGGCCGTAAGAACGCAAACGGGCCCGGCCGAGCGTGTTCCGGCCACGTCAAGTCCGTCCGCCCGGAGACGTAATCTTATTAAACGGCTATTAGCCGCTCGCCGAGGCTTATCAACATTTAGACATCTGGCAGACACGGGAAGACATTCTCTTACTTCTCTACACGCCTACACGGTCGCGCCTCGGCGTTCGTGAGACGCGTGCTCCCCTTCACGGTGCCTACGAGGTGCCCGCGCGTACGGACAAGAGAGAGGAGAGACACGGGGAGAGTTCTCTCTCTCTCTCTCTCTCTCTCTCTCTCACTCATCTTACCCTCTCTGTCCTCGCGGCCGCGCGACCAAGGGCCCTTTCCTTCCCTCTTCCCCCAACTCTCTCGTCCCCTTGCTTTCGCAACTTTCGACTCGCCGACGTTACTCTCGATACGAAGCGGAAGTCACGTTATAAGATTCGCGCGAGCGAGCGAGCGAGCGAGCGAGCGAGCGAGTGAGCGAACCGATTCAACTGTGTATCCTTTTGCCCGGCTCCGCCGAGAGACGGCCCGACCGTCTCCTCGTCGGCGCAGTTTCTCTCTCCGGCTGGCTTTAACGGATCTACAATCTTGCAGAGAGCCGTCATCCCAGGTGCACCGCGGGCCGGCACCGCGCCGCGATGATGGACATCCCGGACAGGGTAGGTGGATGCAACAACTCAACCGAGTTATGCGCATCGCCCGAGTGAAAATTTTGATCGGCCCTCAGCTAGAGACGACGTCGGCTTTACACTGTTAGCTCGTTGACGTTCGACCGTTAGCCCGCAACAACCGTTACTTATTGTCGAGGATGCCCGCGAATTTCGCACGATTGCCAGAGTTCAAACGTGGCGGAAGTAATCTCAAATGTATCGTTACGTTATGCCTCTCATTCCGGGGGCTCGGTATCGTTTCTCTCTCGGTGTCGTGTGCGTATGTGTGTCTGTGTGTGTGTGTGCGCGCGCGCTTGTGTCTCGCGTTTTTCTCTCTCAGCTTTTACTTTATTCCACAGCTCGCTCGTGTGACGGAGAGGAGAAAGGTTAGCCTTCGCGAATTAACTTCGTGTAGGTATTCGCGGCAAGCGAGTCTACGAGATGCGAGAGAGAGAGAGTGAGAGAGAGAGAGAGAGAGAGGGAGAGAGAGAGAGAGAGAGAGAGAGAGAGAGAGAGAGAGAGAGAGAGCGAGAGACACCGAATGAATCTATCTATCAGTCCGCGTCCGTTTATCCGTATTTACAGTCTTTCGAGAGATCTCCCCCTCGGCGGCTCTCTTTCCCCCCCGACCCTCTCTCTCTCACTCTCTCTCTCTCTCTCTCTCTCTCTCTCTCTCTCTCCTTCCATGACTCTCCGCCTCTCTCACGACTGTTCGCCGCGGCTGAAAAAGATTCACCCACATCGGTCACTCGGCCGATCCGGTCGACGACATTCGACAGCGGGGGGTCGCAATGTTTCCCGTCAGTACGTCAGTCATTTCGATCGTAACACCGACCACGTCCGGACATCGGGCATCAGACGCGGGGGGACGAGAGGTCTGGCGGAGTGCAGGCAGGACGACCCTACAGGAATTCGGCCGACGCGCGTCTCTCGCCGTGTACAACGATCGAGTTCATGACTTTTTGGTCTCACGATTGCCGATGCGTGCCGAGCGTTAGCCGAGTTCTCGACTCGTACGGGCGGGAACGACCGAGACGTTTCTGGGTGTTGTCTAGTTTAACGAGACGAGAATCGCCTTATCGATCGGTTAACAGGGCCGTGTGTGACAGACGGATCTCGTCGACGTCCGCTTCATCTCATCGGACGATCGATGAGGTGATTTTTAGAAGAAAGGACAAGCGGGAGTGTGTTTCGCGGAGAAAATACACTCCTATCGCCGGATCGCTGCTTTGCAATTCTTGCAAACGTAACGAGAGGGCAATGTTGAAAATAATAATAACGTCTTTAATTCCTCCATTGATGCAAGTGTGAAAAAACCGCATGAAAAATCCAAGTTCTTTCACCGACTCAACTTCGCGATCGATCCTGCGATTTTGCAACAGTCAAACATAATCCGACTCATGTCCGCCGCCGCCGCCGCCGTCATGTGAGGTGCCACAATAATAATGCACGGACGCACGGAATGCGTACAAAAATCGAGGGTCCTGCGGGCGCGGAAGTGCGCGATCGGTGGTGACCCAGGGGCTCGGATTTCGCGCGATCTCGCAGAGGCGGAGGCTCGCAGCGTCCAAGAGGCGAGGGCGCGCTATCTGGACCAGAATCTCGATCGAATTGACCGCGGTGGTTCGCACGCTCCGCGCGCAGGAAAGGCGAGGCAGAGGTGGCCGGGGCGAAGGTGGAAGTACACACCAAGTGGCGGATCGCGCGAGAACGGGACGGAAGCGGCGCGGCGAAGGAGCGCGGAGGCGAGAGAGAGAGAGAGAGAGAGAGAGAGAGAGAGAGAGAAAGAGTCTCGTGTATCGGAACGAGCGCGGCCGACACCTTCTTGCTCTTGTTTGCCACCGACTGCGTGTAATTTCTTAGCAAAGGCGTTAATGAGGGGCTTGGCTCGGGACGGTAGATCACCGGACGGTCGGAGCCCCGGCGGGGCTGAAAGTCCGCTCCGCGGCTCCGGCCGTTCCTCGCAAGTTGACTCCTTCTCCATCGCGTCCTTCTCTCGCCCCCCCTCCCTCCCCCGCCTCTCTCTCTCTCTCTCTCTCTCTCTCTCTCTCTCTCTCTCTCTCTCTCTCTTTCTCTTTGCCTCGCGGTTCCCACCTCGTTCTTACTCGCCCGATCCTCCCCGCGCCCGCCGCGTCTCGGCACCGTCTCCACCGCGCGTCTTTCCTACTTCTTGTCTTCGTCCTTTATGCTTTTTCCCTGCCTCCCTCTGTCCCCCCCCCCCCGCCCCTCCTACGGTGGACGGAGGTGGTGTTCACGAGCTGTGCGCCTCGAGGTAGTGCTACCGTGTACCTGAATTCCGATCTACGCTCAGATACCGGGCTCGAGCCGGAGGAAGTATCCAGTGTATCCAGGATACTGGCTGCGCTTCGCGATACGTTCACCGAGGCGCACGTTTCCAAGGGGGAGAGGGTGTCGAGAGCGTGCGCTTCGCGCCTCTTTTTTCGCGCTCGGCTCGTTTCCGAGGGGGGCCGCTCGGAGCCTTCGACGCCGACCGGTGTGTCACGTCGTGTCATTTCTACGTAAATTGTCTCGGGCTACGAGCGAAAAGAAGCACGTAGCGCGATTCACGGTAACTGCCGCATACATCTTTGTGAATCGTTCTCCGAGCAAGGGCGAGAAAACACTCCTCGCGTTCTCCACGCGAGACAGTCTGTAACGGAGGGAGGGAGGCAGGGAGGGGTGCTGCTATCCCGCGGTCACAACTCGGGTGTACGTTCTCGCATCGGTGAGAAACAATTTCTTACCACCCTTCTTTTAATCCGAAAGTTAAGACTCGGCAGAATTAAGCGCTTGGTCAAAAGGCGAGGGATACCGTCGACCGCGGCGAAGAAAGAGGAATATCGCGCGGATCGTGAATCGAGGAGAACGACGACGGACGAACAAGAGCGAGGAAGCGCGGCAGAGAGAGAGAGAGAGAGAGAGAGAGAGAGAGAGAGAGAGAGAGAGAGAGAGAGAGAGAGAGAGAGAGAGGCAGGGAGTGACAAGGAGAGACGAGGAGAGAAAGAGAGGGACGAGCGAAAGAAGGAGAGGCAGAAAACCTGTGAACCTTAAGCGCAATGCCCAGCGAGTTTATTAATGCAATGCCGCGACGCTTGACCTTCCTCTGTTTATTTTATTTTTAATTTATTCCTCCCACCGGGGCGTTATAAAAGCTTAAGAATAGCCGCACTCTCGTTCGAGGCTCCGCGCCCTCTCGCGCCCTTCGCCCTGCGCGCGCGCGCGCGCGTGCGAGTGCACGCAGTCGCGGTCGCGACCGCGGCCGCGGCGGCGATTACGCCGATTTATTAATAACCCGGTTTTCCATTGGCACTCGGTCGCCATGCAAAAATTGCGTTTACTGCCCATGGGGGCCCGACCCTTAACCCCGCGCGCGGCCCCGTATCGCTTGTGTAGGTGGCCCGACCAGTACCAGTTTTTCGTCCGTGCGCGTTCTGGACATTCGTTTTCGTGCGCGTCGCGAATATCCGCCTCCTTCTCCCCCATTCCCTCGCTTCTTAGTCCTCCACGGTCTGTCCTCGCGCGCGTCCGGCCGCCGCTATTACCGCCCGCTATTGCCGCCGCCGCCGCTGTTGTCGTGTCGTTCAGATCGAGAGGATCGCGCGTGGCGCGCACCCGCTTGCCCCGCGAATATTCTTTCACGCGGAAGAGGAGAATGGAATTCGCTCGCACGGACTAGTCGAGGATTAACAGTCCGCCGCGCACCGTCGGCGAAGATGCGCGATTGCGCGGGTAAAGAGAGGAGCGGCCTAACGGAGGATAACGCGAATGAAATGACCGAATTATTAACGCGATGACACTAGTGGCGTTATCAGGAAGAAGGGCGCAACTCCTCGGGAAATGTGAAATTTTTCGTCGGAAATATACACCAATCGCCTCTGTGCGAGGAAAACTAGCCGTAATCGAAAGCAAGGGAAATTAGTGGATTTTTTCGTGCATCTGTGCGATGAAAGTCGCATTTTGCTTTTACGATAAGTGAAAACGGACGTGCGTGTCGGAGTACGCGAAGGTTGACACGCAGCAAAAGGGAGAATAGCGCGGTGCTTCCGCCCTTTCCTACCGTCCCGCAATCTCGCGCGAATCGTCTTAATTATCTCTTCCTCATCGGAGCGCTATATTTCCCGCGCTTTTTTCCGCATGCCGCACGGTCTCAAATGAGCGGCGCGCGTACTGGCGCGAAGCACCGCCGCGGAAAGCGATTTGGAATAAATCAATGAACAGAGAGAGAGAGAGAGAGAGAGAGAGAGAGAGAGAGGGAGAGAGAGATAGTGGTATGCGATCCTGAAGTCACAATGGATGCCGGGGTCTATAAGGAATCGGCCAAGTGGTCGCGCAGTAATTTTCCCACGTGTCCACGGCTTATCTTTCTCCCTCTCTATTCCCCCCCTCCCCCCTCTCTCTCTCTCTCTCTCTCTCTCTCTCGCTCTCTCTCGCTCTCCGCTCAGCAACGCCGGGGCCCCGGCGATCCCTCGACGTCCTGCGCATCCCGGGAGCATCGCTTAACCGATGTCGCTCAAGTGCGCTGCGCGCGGCATTATAGTGGCGCATAACTGCAACGCCGTGCGGCGCGCAGCTATGCAAGCGCGGCGCATCTATGCGCGTCTCTGTGCGCATCGTTGCTCGCAATCAACATACCTGCTTTCGCAGTTGGCGAAAAATCGTCCTCGGGGGACCGCGGACGGGATTTATTTCGCGTCTAGTGCGACACACCGTTTCCTCCCTCTCCCTCCCCCACCCTCTCTCTCTCTCTCTCTCTCTCTCTCTCTCTCTCTCTCTCTCTCTCTCTCTCTTGGCTCGCCGTTGCGCTGATCTTCGAGCCGCTATTACGCTTCTTACGCACGGGACTGCGTATTACGGAAGCGTCGTCTAAGCCGAGAGCGAGAGAGCGAGAAAAAGAGCTGGAGCGAGAGGGAACGAGAGACGAAGCGCTCGTAATTTTTGGTAGTTGCCTCACTCGCTCGCGCGACTGTGTTGCGCCCTGCCACCCTCCACGTCGTTCTCAATATATCTCGGCCGGTTGGCGCGCCGATCCGAGACGGACAAAACTTAAACCGCGACCGTGAGAGGCACGCTGCTCATAAAGCACACGGTATAAATCAGGAGGGCCTCCTTTCTTATAGAAGCGACCACCACCACCATCACCTCTTCTTCCTCCTCCTCTTCCTCCTCCTCCTCCTCCTCCTCCTCCTCCTCCTCCTCCTCCTCATCCCTTCGATCTCGCTGATTCTCCTCTCTCGCACTCCCCTCATTCCTCCGCGATTCGATACCACTCGGCCGGTTTTAACCGTAACCTCGGAAAGTCCACGACGGGCGTAATTACGTCAGGGCGTTCGCTGATCCCGCGCGGAATTTCACGTGAAATACTGAGCATCGGCCGTTAAACGCGCCGATTGTTGCACGGCCAACGGCGGCGGCGGCGTCGGTCGGGTTATCCGCTTCTCGCTGTTAACCCGGGCGAGCGAGCGGGCAAAAGCGGCGGCTTTTCATCATCATCGATCGTGCCCGCGCCGCCGCGCCATCGTTCGTTTGCTCGATTAATCGCGCGCGCGCGCGTACGCGTCTGTATGTCCGGGTATTAATAATAATTAGCGGCCAAAGAATTGTTAATTAGGTTAGACGAGCGTCTAATGACTCGCCGGATCAGGCATGTTCGTGCGTGCTAACGTCGTCGCTCGGCGCGGCGATAATTGCACGCTCATCGAGTCGCCGAGCGCGCTCGGTCGCGATCGCGCGCGCGCGCGCACTAAAAAGTATAATTCATTGCGCACTTCCCCGTGGCCGTCCGTGATCCGTGCGCTATTATCGGACACGTTCGCGCGAGTAAGCGAGACTCGAGGCTCACTCGCGGCGGGTTTAACGTTCGGCCGTTCGGTGCGCGGCAGCGAAGGGGGCGACGCGTGACTAGCGGCGAATGAGGCGAGTTACGCGCGACCAAAGCGCAACGCTCCGTGAAAGCACTGTCTCTCGGTGGAGTGTGCGAGTGCGCGTGCAAACCGCTTCCTCGTGCGGCGTTCCTCGTTGTTCGATACCTACGAAATTCAATTGGCTCCTAGCGCGAGCGAGGGAGACTTCTTCGCCTTCGCTCGCTCGCTCGCTCGCACACGCGCGCGGCTTTCGTTCAATCGCCCGGTCCGCGGCGGCGGTGTCGCGGCGCGCATGATTTATTGCGTACAGTTGTTTAGCGGAATACCCGGCTCTCCAGCTCTCCGCGCGAGATTTCTCAATAATCGAGCGTTACCGGGGAAAAAGAGAAACCTGCTCGCGGGATTAATCTGTTAAAGTGTAGTACCACTCGGATGTTCGCGCGATGTTACTCCTAATGCTGTCATGTATCAAAGTTTTGTAACGCCGATCTCTCGCCGCTCCGCCCGAAAGCGGCTCTGGCGTCACACGCGGCTCGGGACGCCAATTAATCAGCGGGCAATCAATCAAACGTGATTATGGCGTATACACATACACACGATATCCCGAGCCACGTAATCCGTGCGCGACGGCGGGGAAAGGCGCGTCTACGAAGCGGCCGAGCGACGTCTCTTCCGGCGGCGGCGGCGGCGAAGGAGTCGCGCTCGCTCCAACGAGGCGAAATCGCCGCGTATCGCCTAACCCCGCGACCCACGCCTCGCGACAATGTTACACAGCCGACGCTTTCACCGATTCCCGTGCGGCTCGTGCGATGTCCGACCCAACGATCGCGTAATTTCCAGGGCGGAAAATGTCACGAGCGCCGAACGCGAAGATGGTCGCTTGACGCCGCCGCCGAGCGAGAGATTCGAGCAGATTTCGGCTTCGGTGGACGTTGAAACTCTTCAGGCACGAATTGCGCACGATGGTCAAGGGAGGGAGCAGCTTTCGAGAGAGAGAGAGAGAGAGAGAAACACTTAAATAGACATTAAGTCACAATTTGCGAGCCGCTGAAACCCGCGAGTGCAAGGCGCGGAGTGCGCGCGCGTAACAACCGCTACTTAGCACGCGTTAACGCGTCTATCACTCGTGTTATTACTCGCGATATCATAATAACGTTTCCCGGCGCTCGCGCGACGCCAGTCGGCCCGGCAGGCTTCGGAGACGAGGACGCGGTCTTTTCACGCGGAAGAGAGATCCTCGCCGTTCGCTCGTCTATTCGTCTATCCGCTCGTCCGCTCGTCCGTCCGTCCGTCCGTCCGTCTGTCGGGCTTATCGGCGACGGCGCATCTTTCGAATCTGCGCGCTGCGAGAGAGATAATGGGATAGCCGTTGGTTCGGTCGTGCCGCTTCATCGGTGCAATGGTAGCCTCTCGACGTACCTCTACACGGCATTTCCGCGAGAAAGACGGGCTTATAGTTTAGGTTGACCATCGCGCGGCGATATAGGTGCACCTACATAAGCGGCAGGCGGGGTGCGGGCGGTGGGTGACCCGCGGTTAGACTTTCACCCGCACTCGGCGCGACCTCACGCATACGCGAGCGGCTGGCTCCACTCTCGTGGCCGCGAGTCGTCTCACGGACGACGACGACGACGACGACGACGAGCGTGAGCACGAGGACGGTGGAGAACGAAAAAATCAAACAAGGAGAAGGCTGCGAGGGAGAAGAAAAAGACGCGAACGGAAAGGGGCACTATGGGAGAGAAGGAGGAAAAGAAGAGCAGAAAGATGGAGAACGTAGAGAAGAGGAACCGCGCCTGTAGACAACGCCGGCGAACGCGGACGTCGCAGAGAGGAACGATAGAGGAGGAGAAGGAGGTGGAGGAGGAGGAGGAGGAGGAGGAGGAGGAGGAGGAGGAGGAGGAGGAGGAGGAGGAGGAGGAGGAGGGAGGAGGAGGAGGAGGAGGAGGAGGAGGAGGAGGAGGAGGAGGAGGAGGAGGAGGTGGTGGTGGTGGTGGAGAGGAGACGGAGGTGGAGACGGAGAAGGAGAGAATAAACCGGCACCTGTACCCTCATAACATATAGCCGGGGCCCCCCACTCTCTTTCCCCCTTTCTTTCATTCTTTCTTTCTTTCATTCTTTCTCTTTCGTGTCCGCGAGTGCACGTATATCCTCTCTCGTATATACGTATCCGCGGGTGTCGGACTATACGTTGGCCGTTTGTTTGATGGCGAGTAGGCGCAGGGCCGTCACACGACACGAGCCTCCGCACACACACACTCTCTCTCTCTCTCTCTCTCTCTCTCTCTCTCTCTCTCTCTCTCTCTCGCGGCTTCGCGCTCTTCGCCGCTTCGCGTCTACGCCGTTGGAAAGCCATCTGTCACGGATCCGAGATTTCGCGCGAGGATACACGCTTGCCCGCTGCCGAAGGAGAACGTTCTCGCCGAGGCTCGCGATTTGTCTTCCGCCCCAGCAAGAGAGAGAGAGAGAGAGAGAGAGAGAGAGAGAGAGAGAGAGAGAGATTCTACTACTCCTTCGGCTACCACCTCAACGCCAGCGCAGGCTCGAGTAGCGAAATATAAAAGTAAGACATGATGAGGAACACTACGATAGAGAAAGGAGAGAGTCCAAGGACGCTCTAACGAGAGAGGGTGAAAAACGGCCTTTTTAACATCAACCCCAAGATTCCAAGATTGCAAGAGCAACTTCGGGTTGGTGAACCTTCGATAGAAAGTCTCGAGAGCGGTTCGCAATATCGGCACAGGAATGACCGTCCGGCGTACAAACGATCGCGGGGCTGCAAACGACGTAAACGCGGACGCGTACGGCCCTGAGACTACGTACGCGACTTCACGTAGGCAAGCGTCCGTCTCTATATGTAGAGTGTAGGCGGCGCGCCTAGCAGGTGCTCATTAGATTACAGGGACGATGTTCGAGATGTTAGCCACCTTTTACTCACTGCTCGAGAGGCCTCCGCGCGAGATTGGGATCTCCGCGCGCGGTTCTTTCCACGGCGTCGTCCGGGCCGTTCCCCACCTCGAGCCCACCGCCGTTGTACGCGTCCGACGACCAGCACCGCCTGCCCCTGCTGCCTCCGCCCATCCTCCGGCCTCTCGTCTTGCTCGTCGATGTTAGTGATTTTTACGCGAGCCTGAAATCCATACGGGCTATCGCGCACCCACGGCCCTCGAGCCGCCGCCGCCGCCGCCGCCGCCGCAGCTGCTTTTCAGCGCGACTCGGCTCGCCTTTCCGCCAGAGTCGCCAGCAGGTAGTCGCGTCTCTCGCCGTAACAAGGTCTCTATTTAGTGTCGCCGTCGCCGTGTCGAAAATGGGCGTAGCGTGTCTCGCGCGGCGCGCGAACACCGCGCCCGATAAATCATCGGCCGATGAAATCCGCGCCGCGCGGATCTCGCCGCTCGCGGCATCGCCGTGGTGAAAATCGCGAAGGCCGCTGCTCGTTAACGTTACGCGATCGAGCTCGCGCAGAAAGTATCGGTTGACTTGATAATGAGAACATATTATCGACACAAAAGAAGAGTAATTTATAAAATGTTCACCATAAATCTCTCTCTCTCTCTCTCTCTCTCTCTCTCTCTCTCTTTTTCCTCTCGGATCGAAAGACGGTCCCCGGCCGGCTTTCAAGAGCCAATGTCTCGGGGATTCTTTTCGGGCAGGACCGATCCGCATCCGAATCGGCATCGCGCGGGCAGGTAAGGGCGCCGGTAGTGCGTTTATCGCAGCAGGAAGTCGGCATACAAATGATAATCTGAGGCCCCGCCGTGGGCCCGCGTACCACGTGAACGAGGAGAACGCGCTCGCGCGCGCGCGCGCGCGCGCGTATTTATGCACGTGCGCGCGTGTAACTTGCGCCCGCCGCGACCCGCCGGGCGCCGGGTCCTGGGAGTTGAATTTGTCGCTCCATATCTCGTCCCGGAATTTATGAAAGCCGGGCTCGCCATAATTTACGCGGCCGCGCGCTCGGCCGCCGTAAATAACTGCGGACAAAGCGGGTTAGGTACAGGAGGTGGCGGACGACGCGGCGGTGCGGAATTCGGGGCTCTCCGGGGCCCTCCATTGAATTGATAACGCTGCCTCTGTCGCTCTTTTGTACGAATTCGCGACGCGACCATAAAACTCCGCCGCCTCCGTCTGAGTCTCGGCGAGAGCTGCTGGCGCTGGTTTCAGCGCGAAGCGCCAGTCTCATCGCGTGTCTCAGACGGCCGCGACAATTTTTGCGTGCGTCACGCTAATAAAATATCCGACACGCGTCTCTCCAGCGTTACCCGTTATCCGTCAATATCGCGCGTTAAACGCACCTTTCTCTCGGAAGATTCAGATCGCTCGTTTTCTCTCTTCAGACGTTCTCTCTACCAAACGAAAAAAAAGAAAAGAGAACTAAACTTCTAGATTATTTTCGCGCCGGTCACTTTCGCTCAAAGATCCACGGGGGCTCATTGCCCCCGTGTCATCGTCGTCGTCGTCGTCGTCGTCGTCGTCGTCGTCGTCCGTGTTGTATGCGCGAGCTCGAATCACCGTACCAGAATCTAATTACCGTCTAATTAGGACGATCGTGTATCGCCGTGGAGCGATTGCATCTCGGACATCGAGACAAGAACCGGTGCGCGCCGTATGGCACGATGGGCCATATTTTCCGTCCGCGAACGACTTTCGATACGGCGCGGTGAAAATGACTAGCGACGGCGCAGCCGGCATTCATTAATTGCTCGGCCGCGTCGAGCGCGATTACGTACCCGCAATCTACGTGCGCGATATTATCTCGCGCGAACTTCAGCCTCGTCTCGCAACCTCCAAAGTCGCGCAGAGTCTCTCTCCTCTCTCTCTCTCTCTCTCTCTCTCTCTCTGTCTCTCTGTCTCCCCCTGTGTCGCGGGGCGGATCAAACGCGCCGGCTTTCGGTCGCTCGGCTTGCACGAGCGACTCGACGGCGGTTGTTCGGGGCATTACGAATACACCTGCATCCTTGACACGGAAGTCGCCGGGGCCCCGTTATTCGATCGCATTAGCATAATCGGACGGCCGATGTAGCACGTCCCTGCGAAATGTCTCGGTGTCGCGACGGCGGCGGTGGCGGCGACGGCGACGGCGGTGGCGGTGGCGGTGGCGGTGGCGGTGCGGGTCGACAATGTGCCGAGCGCGTAGCGCAATTACGGCCGCGAGATGGAATTATGCGTCTGCAAACACGCGCGACAGGCGTCCCTAGCTCGCTCGTAGGATGCCCTCGGTCGTTCGTACACGTAACGAGCAAACTACGGCCAAGGGGTCGGCGAAGGGGGGCCGCGGCGGGATAAGGAGAAACGCGTGTTGGCGCGAGCGCGACCGCCGTCGCGAGGAGGACGCGGGAGGAGATCCGGTAAACTGGCAGCCGCGCCGCTTAATGACGATGTTAATTAATATATTTGAAGCGTCGGCGAGAGAGACGCGGCTCGACAGTACGCGACCGCTCGGCCGGATTAGCATAAGCAAACCCGACGAGGCGACTCTTTCGCGCGCGCTGCTAGAAGTGTTAATTCTTCGCTAGGCCGTGCAGCGCAGCCTGGCGAACAGTTCCTGTTGTGAATAGGACACGAGCGGCGGGGTAGCCGGGAGGGGTGGAGGGGAGGGGAGAGGAAGGAGAGGATTGACAAGAGACACCGGACGGCGGGTACAAGTCGCGAACATCGAAGGAGGAAGAGGAAATAGCGCGAGGGACACGGTAGAGGAAGACCGCGAGGATGGAAATTGCGAGGAGGTTCACCGCGGGAGATGAAGGAGTAGGAAGAGGAGGGGCACAAAGGGAGGGGTGTATATCAGCAAAAATCGTCGATTACCTAGGGCGAATCGAAGCCGAGTGGGAGGCAAGCATGTCGCAAGGACTCGCGGAGACTCGCTCGGCGAGTCGGCAAATTTCCGCGGCGAGATCTTGAGGAAAGCAACCGCGACCGCGGGGCGGAAAAGTGAGCGTGAGCCGAGCAAGCGGAAAGGACCAAGCTAAAAGGCGTGCTGAGGGGAACGGTCGGGGAGGAGATACGAGCTACGGGATATCGGTGTCGTCCTCGAGCGCGCGAAACGACACGTGTGTCCCCGCGCGCGCGCGCTCGGTGAAGCTCCTCTTAATGCGAGCCGAGTGCTCGGCAAACAGAGGCGCATTAGTGCGCACCCGATCCATTAATGAAATCAAAACGGACCCGACGAGGAGCGCGCGCTCCTTTCGCTGGATTGCGTCATTACGGCCAGCCGGGTCGGTCGGCCCGGCCCGGTCGGCCGACCGATCGGCCGGTCCGGCGATAGATCAGCCGTGGGATCATCGCGCAGGTCCACCCGCCGCCGCCGCCGCCGAGTGATTATGTCACAGCATTATTTCATCCTTTACGTTTCTACGCTCTGTGTACGCGCTCGTCCGCATATACGTTTCGTCAGAGCCCAGTCGCGAGCGAGCGCGAGCGCGTCATTAATGCGCGTAATAACAGCCACGAGCGACAGTCGAGGGATATCTTTGATATAAATTATACGTTGGAAAGGATATCGCCGGCTTCGTTAGTCATAAATTATGCCCCACGCGCGAGCGCGGGAATCCGTTTCGCTGGCGTCGCAGCTTCTCCCGGCCGCTCAAAGTCCCGACCTGTGTGTGACCGAGTTTCGGGCGAAACTGCGAGCCGCGCGTATGCACAACTATATGCGAGAAGAGTGACAACGGAGCGGCGTTGCGCAATCGAGCCGCGATAATGACCGCGTGAAAAACGCGCCGGAATTCCACTCGGGAGCGCAAAGTTTACGCCGTCGTAAGGAGAGAGATCGCTCGCTCGAGCATCGCTGCTAATCGTTGCCTTCGCTCGCGCAATCGCGGAGAAAGTATTATATAGGGGCCTTTCTTCATGGAAATTCTCTTGAATTTTGCTGTGTCTTCTAATGGACGAAATCTAGTCGACCTCTTCCCCGCCTGCAAGAGTCTACCGCGATTTTCCTCTTAAATTCAATTTCAATCAAATTGAATTTAAATTAAATTTTATTTTTAATTCAGAAAATCCGCTGCGTGCAGAGAGGGGATACCGGAGAATCAAAGTCGCCGTTGACTCACCCCCTGTCGACTCGGGTCAATAATTCCGGAAGTCGCGAGCGAAACTTAAAAGGCGCTGGCCGATCGTCCGGCGACCGGCTCTCTCGCCGATCGACTCGCAAATCTCGCCGCGCGACGGCGGGCAGACAAGGGCCACGCATCCGTGCCGTCTGCGCGGCACGGCGCGTACCGATACATATACGGCCCCGCGAGACCGCTGAATAATACCGGCCGCCCGATTTGTACGCTATTAGCGCGAGAGGATCTTCGATCGCGCGCCGGCGTAATTCTCTATCGGACGACCGTTACTCCGTGAAAATCGCTCGTAAAGACCGCTGCCAGACTCGCGAGCGTACACGTCGGGCTCCTTTATTGCTCCATTCTTCCAGCCGCGCCGGTCTACTAACGACGACACACGCCGACGAGCTATTCGTATCGGACGCGACTCGCATAAATCCCGCTTATCTCGCGCCGAGACACAAGCTGCGCGCGCTCGTCCGTCGAGCCGGCCCGGCCGCCGCGTCGTCGGGGCGCCTGGCGAAAAATCGCCAGGAACGGACGCGCCCGCGACCGCGACCGCGGCCGCGAATCGATTTGCGCAGATATTCGTTCGTAGCGGCGTGACCCGAGAGAGCTTCGTCCCGACGACCTCGCGACGGTCGCGCACGGCGACCGCGATTCGCTCGGACTTTGCCGTCTCCGCGTCAGCTTGCTGCACACGCCGCCGCAGAGTGTCCCGCATATCTGAGATCTCAACCCGCGAACCTGTCGATGAGAGTTCCCCCGATCCGCGAGAGCCCGCTCTCGTAAGTATCGCGGAATGGACGCTTAATTGTTGCAATTTCCGGCCGGCAAGCCGCGCGCGGTCGATGGATTACGGTGTACGGGGCCAGCCAGCGTCCTTTATTGCTCCGTTCGCCTCGAGTGAGTAGCCGAGCTACTAACTGCGGTGTTTCCTATTCCTATTCCTATCTGCCGCGCGCGAGTTATGCGCGCTGCGAATATCGTTAGTCCCTTATTTCTGCGGACACCTCACGCGCGCTCTCTCCCTCTCTCTCTCTCTCTCTCTCTCTCTCTCTTCCTCCGCATCTGTCCGCGTCTTTCTCTCCGCTGCTTTTCCAGCCACGCCGATAAAGAAACCGCGCTATCGTCACGGTAACGGTGTAGCCTACACGTACTCGGTAATGAAATACTTTTTAGACGACGCATAACGAACGCGCAAGGCGCGGCGCGGCGCGGCGCGTCGTGTCGGTGCTGTCGCGGCTGGGTCCGCCGAGTCCGCACAATCGCGAGAAATCTGCAGGTGGAGGTGCGCGTGACTGTGCAACAGTCGGCGGACAAAGCAATCGCAACGGCGCGATGCCCTCCGGGAATATTTAAATAGGAATTTGCGTTACGCACCGAACCAAGTTTTTGCGTTATCGTCGTCGTTTCGATGACGGATGCATTATGATTGCTGAAAGCTGTGGGAAGCGAGGATCTGCCCGTGTGTGCTCTTTTCCACGCGACGCGACTTCAGGGCCGGATTGTTCTAAATACACTGCTCGAAAGAATTATGGCATAGATAATTTATTGCCGAAAATTGGTCAACTTTGACTGGCGATTACTTCGGCGAAAAATTATTGTAGACTAACGAATTTTTTTTTTCAAAATGAAGCTTGAAGTGTGTGTGTGTCCGTGACAGAAGAGATAAGGACGCACACACACACATGCGTGCACACTTGGCCCGAAGGCCAAAAACAACGATATTTTTGAAGGGAACTTTGCGACAAAAAAATTGTAGCGACTCCATTTTTTCTTTCAAATTAAAGGGGAAGATTTGAACTTTATGACGATGCAAACGGCATCCCCGAAAAACAATTGTCCACGAGCGTGCATTCCGTCAAACTTTGCAATTTTCAGCATACCAAACATGCCCTCAGATGTCAAGGGTTACAGGGGTAGCGGTGCATCGCATGCAATAAATGGAGATACATTCTTAAAGTAGAGACTTGAAGCTTCTTCATTTTGAAAAAAGAAGCAAAAAATCATTAGTCTACAATAATTTTTCGCGAGGTAATCGCCAGTCAAAGTTGGCCAATTTCCGGCAATAAATTATCTATGCCATAATTCTTTTGAGCAATGTACTTGAGGCGCGATAATGATCAAAGCGTCTTCTCAAGTCGCAAATTGAAAGGGGGAGGGGGAAAGGAAACGTAATCGTACGGAAGAATTTAGGCTGAATCGTACATTTCGCAGCGAGAGATCGCGAGATCGCGGCTGAACGCAATCGGAGTGCGTGTGCTTACGCAGCGCGTAAGTCGATGTATGTCTCTCTCTCTCTCTCTCTCTCTCTCTCTCTCTCTCTCTCTCTCTCTCTCTCTCTCGCTCTTTCTCTTCGTGTACTTTCCGAAGGCACTGTACGCAAGTGTATCCGAGTGCAAGGTGCACGGTATTCTCAACAGTTTCCACCGTGCGCTATACATAATGGAGGTTAGCCGCAGGATGGTAAATCACAAGACGCCATGCGGGCGTAGTTATATCGTGCGTGCGTGATGGAAGATTAGTACGGCATTGTGCGAGCACCGTGGAGGCACGCGATGATTTATCGCATACGAAAACGCGTAGGGTGACTCTCCACGCCGATGATCGCTACCTTGGCGCGGACGTACGTTCCGAAACGGAAAGTCAGTCCGTCTCGTGTCGAGGTATGCGTTCTCGCACACTCGCACACACGCACGCACGCACGCACGCACGCACGCAAGCATGCCGTCACGTGTCATTCCGCCGAGCGTCGTAAAGCTGATTTTATTCCGGTCCCAGACGGCGTTGAACGACGTCGACGACTAATCGACACGTATCGCAAATTTCACGCGTCTCTACCCGACGCGAAGGATAGAGGCTCGCGACTCGCGAGCCGACGAGCTGCGGAGTCGAGAGAGAGAGAGAGAGAGAGAGAGACAGAGAGAGAGAGAGACAGAGAGAGAGAGAGAGAGCTACGAAAAATGTCGGTGAAACAAATGATTCGGAGCGAGCCGAAGGAGCCGGCCGATTAAAAGGGGGGAAACCTGTCCGACGCGCGACGAGACACGATCGAAGCGACTGCTCGACGACTGCGATCTTCGAGCGCGTCGCTCGACTCGATACACGACGACGGTGGTGGGTGCTTAAAATTCGGGACAGGCCGGGACGCAAGGAGCACCGAGGAAGAAGGAGTGCGCGCGCGCGCGTGAGAGGATACGGAGACTGGCGGAGACCGTACGAGACAAAACCGCACTACTGTAAATGGTAGCAGCCTGCAATCATCATATTTCTTGATGATGGCCGGCTCCGGCCGGTACGTAGGAGCGTGCATGCGCGGGGACAGAGGGATAGTCGGGGGTCCCTTGAAGAGAACCACGAGGCCGAACCGCAAAACCGTTCTGTTCCTTATTGCTCGACCTCCGCCGCTCGGTCGCGCGCTTCTCTTCTCCACCCTGCAGCGCTACATGCACGCCGCCGGGGCCTAGGCGCAGCGATTGAGACCACAGAGCACTTAAGACCCCCGAGAGCTCATACGTGGAAGGCGTACGTAGCTCGCCTGGACGGCGTTCAGCCTGATTTCTCCATTGACCCCGCCGCTGATGGGCGTTTGAACCGAATTATTCGGGAACGACGGGAGAGACTCTCGGCGGTAACGCGGACGACGAAGCGATTTCGCTCGCTCGAGACTTCGGCTGCGCTCCAAGGTGTCGAAAAATGAACATGTCGCGACACGCGTCCAGCCAGCGTCTGAGATCGCACGCGAGAAGAATGACCGGGCGATTTTACAATGACCAATTGTCTCTATTCTGTACTCAACACTGCGCTTTTCGCGGAGTGATTGCGGTGCAAGACGGTGCAAGAAGTTGAGGGCAGTGATAAGCTTGGAGCGACTTCGAGTCAACTGACTAATTACAGCGACAGAATTTCGGGAGAGAGGAGGGGGAGACAGACAGACAGACAGACAGACAGACAGACAGACAGAGAGAGAGAGAGGGAGAGAAAGAGAGAGAAAGAGGGAAATAAGCGAAACTCTCACCAGCGTGAAGAAAACGTGAAGTGTTCGCGAGATAAGAAATTGGAAAGTTTCATAATGGGACGTTCCATGTGCTTCTTTATTGCGACGCGGGAACGTGGTTGTGCGTAGCAGGCAAGTACGTGGGCACGTACGCAGCAACGTATGTTCGTTGCTTACGTTCGTTCTGCCCGTATAGACAGTGTTATACGGTACAGCAGATGACTCGCTCCGCGGCTAACAACCTCACCTACTCGTATTTCCATGCGATACTATGTGCCGCGTGATTGCGCAAGTGCGACTGCTATCGCTGTTACCGCGACCACGATTATGACTCTAATTACGGCAACTCCGATAATTGTAGCTCGATGTGTAGCATGGAACATGCACACACACACACACACACATACACACACAACGCCGTCTGTGTGATGACTGGATCAACCGCTGGCCTATCTATCTCGGTCTTTTCCGTCTCGCGATGCAACTGGAACGAGCCGGTGTGTTAATTGCGCGCATATCGCGCTGGCCTACTTCGCGGAGAGGCGCTGCTCATCACTCTCTTTTCCCTTTTTCAGAAAGAGAGAGAGAGAGAGAGAGAGAGAGAGAGAGAGAGAGATGTTCTCACGGACGAGAGGAAATCTCAGGCAGTTTTTCGAGCACCCTAGTTTTCTTCATGCTTCTACCCTTGGAGCATTCGCGATCGACTCTCCGTCGCGGGACGAGAAAGGAAGGACCTCGAGGGGAAGAGGGCGTAGGTCGATTCGGAAGTCGTGGGTTACACGGTCTCCGCGCAAGGTCAACGCGGTGGAATTCTCCCGAGCGGTGTGTAACCGTGCGCGCGGAATTCGTGCCATAAATCAGATGCCGGGAAACGAAAGAAATGCAGTGCGCGCCCCGTCGCCGTGGTAGTCCCCGGTGGCCCGTGTAGTATTTCGCTGCTTGCGATGCCGGTAGTATTTCGCGAAAGAGACTTTCGGAGTGCGGAGCTCGGCTCGACGCTGCGAGACGGGGCGCATGTCGTTGTAAAACGTAACACGGCGGTGGCGGGCGAGCCGGGACCACCCCATGGCAACAAATTGCATTGTTCGGCGGTGTTAACGTCGTCGGCCGAGCTTATTTAATGGCGTAGCCGCGGCCTGCGCTGCCAGCTATGCGCCTCGATTTTCAATTCGAGGGAGCTTCGCCCCCGCGTAACGATCCCGTGACCGTCCTTCGGGCCTTTTTATCGCAGCCTGAGAGAGAAAACCGGATAAACAAAGGAAAGTGGAGTAGGAGGTAAGGGGAACGAACGAATCCGGCCGCGGTCGCTATCTTGACCTCCTTCCATGTAACCATCAAAGTCCCACGAAATTGGAGACACAACTCTCGGTGACGAAATAAAGGGGTACGATTTACGAGGCAACAGGCAACCGCCTCGCGTTACAAAGAAGCGGCCGGTCTTTAATCAGGGCAAAGCGGAATATGCCCGGTTAAGCGCGCGGTCCGAGCGCTGGAAAGAGCAACAGGAGATTGAGCGCTGAGAAGGGGAGAGAGAGAGAGAGAGAGAGAGGGGGGGGGAGAGAGGGAAAGAGCGGAGGGAAGCAAGAAGCAAGCCATGCGTCATTGGATTAAGATTGTAACCAAATTATTCATCCGGTAGGCGTCGCGCGTAAGATACCAACACGGGCAGAAGTCAGGTACGCGTAAAGGCGTTGCTTCGCAACGAGCGATAACACTGGCTGATATATGGGGACCACACAAAGCGCATAACGGCACCTTAAATCGGAATTAATAGCGCCCTTCGCGAGACCCTGCGAGACTTTCGTAGGGGGCCCTGGTTTTTACTCGTTCGAAAGCGTCCCGTAAATCGATAATAAGGACGAGGAATCGATGGAAAAAACAACGAGCGCCGCGTGCGTGAGAAATTGGATCGCCGCGGAGAACTCGACGCGGGTCCCGGTGACGTCCCTCGCACGCTAATCATCCTCTCGCTAAATACATTCTCGCGACTGCAAAATTACACGGAAAAATATTATAAAAAGTTACAAAAAATAGCTCGGGTATATTCAAAAAATATTTTTTTCTTCTGGATCGCTCCAATTTGCCGTTGTAGACGGATAAAACTTGCGCGGCGAATCTAATCAGCCAAATTATTCCGAGCGAAAGTTCGAATTTCTCAAGTCGACGCGTGTCGGCGCAAGCTTGCGAGCTCGCGCCGACTGCGAAATGAAGACGTCGCTGCTATCCCGGCGGAAGTCGACGAGCGGCGTCGCCGAGGCTCGTCGACATATAGACGAAGTTACGGCGACGATCGCGCGCGAAGTCGACTTTTCCAAGAACGGTCCTGGCAAATCAGCCTCGGGTCCTCGCGGTCTTGTCGTGCGTAACGGCGTCGCGGTCGGTCCCTTTACCGTCGTCGTCGCCCCGTTGGACGTTCGTCCGGAAAGTCAAACAATGCGACGTGCAGATTCCGCCTTATTTACTCCGGCGGTACCCGCTGGAAGGGCCCTCGACATGCAAAGCACGCCTTGTCATTTGCTCCCATCTCGACCGGATCGGCTTACGTGCGACTGCGGTTCGTTCGAGAAAACGTCGACTTACGCGGAGAGAACTACTCCCACGAGACGCGCCGTTGACCTCCTTCCCTTTCCCTTTTTCCATCTTCGTCTATACGGCGCATCTTTTTATCTCGGGAATGTACGGGACAACTGTATATACACCGCGAAGGGAGCCGGACGCATCGTTGAATTTCTAATAGAGAGAGAGAGAGAGAGAGGGAGAAAAAGACGACAGAGTTTTCAGATCCATTCCTGGGCGAAAATGATGACGCTTTCGTTGAACCGCGGGACTCGTAGGAGGAACGGGGAAAAAGAATCGAGCTGGACGCGACATCGCCGTTGCGTACGCTCGCTCGTCGCACGCGAGAGATTCGATTATCCTCTCTCTCCGCGACTGCATCGAAGACAGCCGGGGAAACACGTCGCGGCTATTGCCACATATTTATTATGTCTCTGCCTTTCGCGTCTCGTACACGCGTTCGTGCGCGCGTCTCGCTATTTAGATTCTCCGTTTACACGAAAGTTTCGCGCGCAATAGCGAGAAACAACGCCGCGAGCCCTCGAAACGCGCGCGCCGGCGATGCATTGCCGCCGCCGCCACCGCCGCCGTTTAAACCTACGTAAGAATCATTCAGGCCTGAAATTGCGCCATTCGCGCGTGTGACGCTGTTCTCACCTCCGACATGTCGACATGTTGCGCGACGAACGTGCGAAGTAGCCAGCAGAGAAATCACATACACGCAACCTGCCGCACCGCGCCGTCGCGTTTCCGTTATAATACGCCTCTTCTGCTTCTACTTCTACTTCTACTTCAGCTCCTTCGACGTCGCGCGGACTTTCTCGGCTAGTGTAAACACTATTATCGGCATTATACGATAAGTCGAATTGCGGGTCGCGATCCCCGCGCGCACGCTGCGCTTAATGCTCGCTCGAGCATTTTTGTCCGAGAAAGTCGACACCGGCGACAACCGGTCGATCCGCGCCGGCTGAGTGACAACAGGTGCACCCGGATTTACGCTTCTTCGGCGATTAGCATTTTACTCGCGCAAAATTTATCTCCCAGTCACTCGCATAATCCCTTATAACTTCCGCGGCCTTATTCAAGCTCTCTCGCGTTTCGGTACGTCGTCGTCGCTGAGTGCCGTTCAGGAGAACTCGGACGCCCTCCCCCTCCCTACGTAAAAACAATGAACAACGATCCTTCGTCGTGCGTGAATACGCTCAATCGGATATTAATTAATGCTAATTCACCGTTGCCTTTTTCACTTTGGCACTCGATGGAAAAACGCGGCGAAACGTTCGTTCCAACGTTACTTCAACCGCCTGTCTGTCATCGTTCTTTTCTCTCTCTCTCTCTCTCTCTCTCTCTCTCTCTCTCTCTCTCTCTCTCTCTCTCTCTCTCTCAGAGTCGATGATTAGAATTACCGGCGGGTGTATTGTAGTCGGATGTTGCGCGAAAGAGGCGAGGATAGGTGTTCAAGCGCTGTCTTACTCGCGCTTGCATAAGCGGACTCGGCCGCTAAATTTAACTAAGCCTGAGATTACTAATCGACACTGTCAACCGCTGCCAATGCTACACAAGAATATAAATGATTTTGCGCGCTATCAAGGAAGATGAATGGGAAAACCGGAGGCATTGAGAATTCCGCGAAAGTTCTATAGACAATATGTTAAATCGGCGATCGGCGACTGCAATTATCGGAGCGACCGATGCAACTCTAATTGGCCGAACGAAGCGCGCGCGCGCGCGGCTGATTTTCTCCGCGAGCTTCGTTCCAACAGCCGCGGAGAAAGCAGCCACCCCCGTACGTTCGCATCAGCTGTTCTCGATTGACACAAGGAGACTCCAGAGACGGCCAGAGAGACTCTGCCTTACCTCCTCCCTCGAGTTCGCTCCGTTCGCCCTCCCTCGCCGTCCGGCTCGCGATAATCGACGAAACCGCGGCGGACGCGCACCGTTATACCCCGTATCGACCGCGAACGACGCTTCCGAGTTTGTGCACGAGTCCCATAGTAGGACTGGTATCGTTAGCCGAGCGCGGTAAGTCACCGGCTCGCCGCGCCGGCCGGCCGGCATCGCGATGCTGAATGGAGGACCCGGAGAAGGAAAACGCGATATTTATCGTGCACGTCGGGATTAAAGTCCTCCTCGTGGAATGCTGACTGCGGTTAAGTGGATTACGGATCTGCCTCGCCGGCCGCACGCCGGCCTGGAGGCGCGCTCTGGATCTTTTTCCTCCACTCGACGACTAGGGTTTTACCTCGCATCTTTTTCTCATACTGAACCTTTTAACCTCGCGCGCGGATCTTCTCTCTCTCTCTCTCTCTCTCTCTCTCTCTCTCTCTCTCTCTCTCACACACGCAGCATATTCTCATGCTCTCTTTCGGAGCATGCACGGGCGACCGTACACGCACGTACTTTCCTGTGCCTTCCTCGTGTTTAATGAAGCACCTTTCACCCGCATCCTTCTTATTTTTAATAATATCCTCTCGAAAAGTGGACTGTACGCGCTCGAGCGGACTGACATTCAAGCGTTGCGAGAAAGGTCGTGTCGCAATTTTCGCATGAAGAAATGATTGGGCCGCGCGGCGGCGTTCAGTCGGGAAATCAGCGTGCATCGCTGGCGCGAGGCATTTTTACGGATCGGATCGCTCATTGCGAAACGACCTCGGGACATGGTCCGCGAAATAACAGAAACGACAGGATAATCGATGCCGCGCGACACGGAGCGACAGCGATCACGCAGGTGCGTCGACCGCGTCTCCGCGCCGACGAGGGTGAATAATCGATTAATCGATTGTACGTTCGTCGATGCCGTTGAGATAGCCGCGGACAGGCAGCAGGAGGACTCTGAGACGCGCACAGCAGAAAAGAAGAGGGAGATAGAGAGGGAGAGGGAGAGAGAGAGAGAGAGAGAGAGAGAGAGAGAGAGAGAGAGAAGAGGGGGAGGATAAAAGGCGGGAGAGAAACGGGCGAACACATCTCGCGGTATTCGAGCGCGTCCTAACAATTAGCCTGAGAACGAACGAGCGAGCTAGCGATTTGTCTCGCGAGATTTATAGCTTCATGCACATCGGGAGAGGACCTCTTCCTCTTCCCCTCGCCGGCTCGCTCTCCGTCGTCGGTAACCCTCGTCCCGCGACTCTCGAGATCCGTTTCTTCGGCGCACCGCGCGCGCATTTCCGTTCGCATGCGCTCCCGCATGTGCGCTCGCATCGTCAACGACATCCTCTCTCTCTCTCTCTCTCTCTCTCTCTCTCTCTCTCTCCCTCTCCCTCTCTCCCTCTCTCCCTCTCGTCCCCATCCCGACGGATCTTCGGCGTGATCAGCGGCGAGATCCGCCGTCCTGACGTGCCTCTACCGAGAAACCCCAGCTCTGAACTGTGATCTAGCGGAATGCCTGAGAAAGGAGGCGGCCGTATCGGCCGTCGCGCGTCCGCCGCTTCCGGTTCGCCATCTCGCGAGGGAGCATAGGGTAAGTTTAATCGCCGCGGCCTATCGTGGATGCGGGTCGACGCGACTTCCGAGCGGTACCTGTACGCCGCAGCGCGTCGCGACATCCGGCAACGGGAAAATGAAGAAAATCGCTGTACGCGCGGAGACTGGAAGTAGGAAAATGGAACGAGTCGCGCTGCGCGTGGTTACCTTCGCGAAAAATCGAAAGCGGCGGTGTCGTTTTTCCTCCTCGCGCGAATATCCTCGTATCGGTGTTATTGTTCGGCCGAATGAGCGGAGGAGAGAGAGCGGAGAGAAAGAGAGAGAGAGAGAGAGAGAGAGGGAGAGAGAGAGGGAGAGAGAGAGAGAGAGAGAGAGAGAGAGAGAGAGAGTGCGAAACTCACAGCCATCGCGCGGCAACGCCAATCTAATCTAAGGCTCTTCCCGCGCCGCGCTACACCTACACGGCCCCGCGGAAATTATCCTTACCTGCGCGTTACATTATCCTTATTTACAGCGCTCTTAATACTATATTGCCGATAGTCGCGTCTGTATCTATGCGCGATCCGTAGGTGCGAGAGCGAAGGCGAAAGCGGCGTCGCGCCGGGCGCGGGTCCCCGAGAAAAAGCGGCGTCGCCGCGGATTTACGTCGCGGCGCGTGTACGTGGCGAATTCTCCTACGATCTCCGGTTACAGAGATGAGCGCGAGATACGGTGGTGCAGAAACAAGTGTAAAGACCGCCGTAAAACGCAGTAATTATGCGATAGCGCGGCACCTACAGCACTGTATTTTATATCGCCACGCGTGCGTGCGTGCGTGCGTGCGTGCGTGCGTGCGTGCGTGCGTGCGTGCTGCGTGCGGGCGGACAGACTCGCGTCAAGCATTCGAGTACTCCGCTCTCGAGCGCGAGAGCTTCGGCTCACGGCGGAGGTGTGTGTTGTCACGATTCCGCCCTCCGCGATACCGACGATCGATAGTATCGATCAAAGCCAGACGCGATTCGCCGGTGAGAATTTCCTCCTTCCTCGCGAGACGAGACGACGGTGATCGACGATAGCTGATCGGAATCACGCCGCGACTTGATCGATCGCGGCGCGGTGGCGGCGGCGGCGGCGGCGGCGCGTGAAAAACGCGCGCGGCGACCGCGCGGAAAAAAACGGCAAAAACGCAGGTCGCGCGCGCGAGGAAGCGCAGGCGATCGCGCGAGAAAGCAGGAAGGTCGAGAAGTCGAGAGAGGAGCCTAGCGGTCGAGACCCCGTAGGAATGCAACTGCGGCTCGAATTAATAGATCGAGGGACCCAGGCGAATTTATCCGCTTCGCGGCGGCGAGCTTAAAAGCGGCGCGGGTCTCCTTTGCATCTCGATCTCCGCGGCGCGGCGCAGCGCGGCGCGACGTCCGGGGACGCACGCGGGGGCCCGTATCGCTCCGGCGGCCCCGCACGCTTACACGCAATGCGCCGTGCGACCTCGCGAGAAACAGAGACGGGGTTATAGACGGGCACACGGGGGGGGGAGAGAGGAGAGAGAGAGAGAGAGAGAGAGAGAGAGAGAGAGAGAGAGAGAAGGAGGGAGGAAATGAACGACGCTGACGTTTGAGTCGAGAGCAAAATGGGGGTATAGCTGTGCGCGCGCGCGCGCGCGCACATCGCGAGACTATGTGTTCCACGGAGGCTGGGGGACGGGGGGAAAGGCCGAGTTGCGGTGGTTCGAGTCTTGGCGGTTTTCTTTACGCAGAGCCTTGACCTTCCTCTATTGAGAATCGGCACGCCGCGCCGCGAGGACGCGCATGCCACGATCGACGGAGACGACGATTGGGTAACGGGAGGTTGCGTGCGCGGATGGACGGATTGGTGGGTGGACGGACGGAAGTCACGCTTGCGTCGAGCTTGCGAATCTCGCTTGCCAGCGAAGGATCAGAGGCGAGATTGGGATGTTGGCTGGGAAATGGCCAGAGTGTGCGGACGTCTCCGAAATATAACGGTGAGCGTTCGGCTCGGCCAGGCCGAACAGGAATCTCGTTAAGTCGCCGCGTGTACCTCGTATCCCCGCATCGATAGCGACCGTACGGGGATCTTTTCCGCAATTAAAGCAACAATGTTCGTCTGGTCGCCATGCCGCCACCGCCGCCGCTGCTGCTGCCGCGGCGATTGTACGGTGCACCTGCGCCGTCTGATCGCGGCACGACGCATGTCCGATAATCGACTGTCGAGGAATCTCCCGATGTCGGGTGTCACGTTTGTCCACGTCATCGGGGATAGTCGCGGGTCGTGCGTGACCATAAAGAAACACGGAATGTTGCCGCGTTTGAATCTTTGTAGCACCTGTGGCCGCGCAAGCTCGCCCGTGATTTTCATCGCGCAGAGTCCGTCGCGCGGCGCATCATTCGTCTCCCCGACGTTGCCACCGTCCGTCACCCCGGCGCTTCCGAGAAGCCCCGAAATTCGCCCGTGTCTATGCGAAGCGCAAGAGAGAGAGAGAGAGAGAGAGAGAGAGAGAGAGAGAAAAAAGACAACGGACGAAAGTCGATTAATCGGCCGAGTCTCGGGACGGGGTCGCGGCTAAAACTCGATACTCTCGGGGCCCGGAGAGTTCAGCGCGAGGCCATCCGAGACGACGAAAGCGACAGGGACGAGTCCCGGCGACGCGTACGCGCGACGCGTCCAGGACATTAGCTATCGAATCGTTGCTCCGTGTAAGGAATACTTAAACGTCGACCAGTCTGCGAACGCGAGAGGGAGAAACCGTTGGCCGGCTCGTGCTTTTATCAGAGCGATATGTCAGTGCGTGACAGCGCGGTGTGTAGACATCGGTCACCGGACGAGCCGCATTTCTCACCTCTTAGAGCTTAGGCAGGTAAAAGGACATCACCGCGACGCCGTGTCGAATCGCTCGATTAAATTACACCATTTTTCACGGCCTCGTTCCCGCGCCGCGCGGCCCGCAATCCCGCCCCGAAGAGACACGGCGGAGCACCCTCCGATAACCGCGTAATCTCCGTTACCTAATCGCGCCACGTCGCGGCACGCCGTGGAACGCTGTTTTATCCCGCCGTTTATCCGCGACCACGGGCGTCTCGTTTCTGCGAACTCGCAGATACGACGAAGAGAGACGAGAGAGAGAGAGAGAGAGAGAGAGAGAGAGAGAGAGAGTGCGTGTCACGCTAGAGTTCTGAGAGGGAGGGAAGAGAAAAAGTCCGGGGAGCGTGGGAGTTGCGACGCCGACGGAAAGAAGCGACAAGAGCGAGGAGAACGTCCGCGGGAAATCGTCAGCCAGCTGCGAAACGCACGCGCGTGCGGGCGGGGAGGGGGGCAGAGGGGCTCGAGCGGTTTTCGTACTTTGAACCTGCGCGGTCAATATCTCTTCCGCCTCGATCCCGTTTGAAACACTAGACGGCCCGGCCGCGTAGCATTGAGTAATGCGGTGCGGAGTGGCAGTAATGAGGGGCATTAATATGCAATGAAAATGTCCCTACGCAGGCCGTGTTATTCGAGTGCGTGGGGAGTGTGAAGCGCGCGATAGCGCCGCGATAGCCGGCTAATATTAATAGCGGCCCTTCATTGTTCTACGATACGTTGCGCGCGCGCGCGCGCGCGCGCGCACGCGCAGGGAGAAGCGGAGCCCGATACTCAGGAGTGTGTTCGCCGTTGCTGGGCTGAGCCGCCATCCGAATCACCCACACCCGTGCGACGTGGAGATCCCGGGCTTCGTATTAAGATTACGACGCACCGGCGACATTATTATCTACCTGTCGCGCGGTGCGCCTCCTGCGCGCGGACCTAACGAGCGGCTCGATTCTATCACGCGGCTCGATTCTATCTTCCGGCTCGATCGCGCGCGCGTCGCGTCGCGTCGCTGTGTGAAAACAGCGCGCTACGAGTTGCCGGGGTTTTTCGCGCGGAACTTTCCGAGCTCTCACAGCTGGCTGTGATTTTTTGGTAACTTTCATGTATTTTGGCCGTTTCTTCGACGGCCGGAGCGCTCGGTGGAGAAAAATGGAGAAGAGGACGGGGCAAAGTTGCGCCCAATTGTAAGACTTTCGGCCTCGAACAACCCCATGACAGCTTTCGGCTACGTGTTGCGATATCGCACGGAAACGCAACGTTCGTTTATTCTATCCCGCCGAACCACCCTCTTTGCGCGCGCGCGCTCGCGCGTGCGGTTTCCTCTCTTTTGTTCTTCTCCCTCTCGCGCACTCGACAACGTGGAGTGTAATTAGCGAGCACGCGCGGGGGGTGTACATACTTATAATTCCGGAGTGCCGGTCGGATATACACTCGCGTATTCGCGCTCCTCCGCCAGGACGATCAGCGTCGCCTCCCCTTCGGCCCTCGGTCCTCCCCCCTCCTCTCTCTCTCTCTCTCTCTCTCTCTCTTTCATCTCTCTTCGCGCCTCGCTCTTCCCTTCCGAGTCGGCGAGAAGAACACGCGCGTTCGCCGAGTTTATACCCCGACCTCGCTTCATACAAATAACATGAGAAAGAGGGCGGCCGCGCCGAGCGCCGAGCGCCGGCGCGGCGAAGCCGAGGGATTTGGCACGACTCGGTCTCGCCTCTAAATTAGTAATTGCAGCCTCCGTGACGTGGTGCACACGGATAAAAAGCGGCTGTAATGCCCGGCGATACGAGGTCACGAACCGGGCTAAAGTGAATACTTATCCGTGCTTCCTCGCAGAAACTCGCGCACACGCTCACCCCGGCTAGCCCGTGGTGCATCGCCGTGTGTGTGTGTGTGTGTGTGTGTGTGTGTGTGTATGTGTGTGGAGCGAGGGCGAGCGCGTGTGTGTGCGTGTGCGTGTGTGTTTCACGTCCGCGAATGTGCGAGAGCGTGTGCATGTGCTGCGAGCGAGCGAGCGAGCGAGCGAGCGAGCCGAAGAGGGGGCGTAATCCGCGGCGACGTGTATTCCCACGTCGTGCTTTCTCCGGTGCGAGCGAGTAGAACGCCTCGTGAATCGAGCCAGGCCGAGCCGAGCCGAGCCGCGCCGCGCTGCGCCGCGCCGCGCCGCGCCGCGCCGCAGTAATCCTCCAGCCCTGCTTCCGAGGCCCGATCGTCACGATCGATCGATCGATCGTTGGCCCGTTCGTTCGTTCGTTCGTTCGTTCGTTCGTTCGTTCGTTCGTTCGTTCTTTCGTTCTTTCGTTCGTTCGTCCGTTCTTTCGTTCATCCGTTCGTTCGTTCGTTTGTTCGTTCGCTCGCTCGCTCGCGCGCTCGCTCGTTCGCCCATTCGTTCGATCGATCGATCGATTCGCCGATCCCCGGGCCGACCGCGCGGAGCGGACGAGGTCAGCAGGTAGATCGGCCGCGGCGGCTATTATAACGAGACCGAATAGCCGGGAGAGGAGAAGTTCGCGGCTGCGATCCGCCAGGTATCCAATACGTTTGCGTTTCACTACAGGCATACCGACAGTCCCGGGGGCTAGTCGAAGCTGACCTGACCTATCGCGCGGGAATAATGGTTTTCCATTCTTGGATTTATACTCATAAATCTTATCCTTCCGATAATACGGTGCGCGAGCGCGCCAAAGTGTTTCAGGTCCATATCGCGCGGTCTCATTCCCAACTGCGGATTATTCTTTCGTCGAGGATTTTTCAGCGGGGGTCTTCCTCTCATTCAGACACACGCAATTCCACGTGTACCGCGCGGGGTGATATTTCTCGAGGTGAGCCGCGATAGAGAGGTACGCGTACGAGTCGCGTAACAAATATCGTCTCGCGATGTTTTGCCGAGCGCGAGCGCCGCGGCGCACGAAAGTTGAATTGCAAATTACAGCTCGCTCGCGGCCGCGTACTAACGGATGACGATTCGCTTCGTGCAGCTCGCGCCATTGCCACGTATTATTTCCTCTCTCCCTCTCCCTCTCTCTCTCTCTCTCTCTCTCCCTCTCTCCCTCTCTTTTCTTTACATTCTCCTCTCGCGATATCTTAAATACGCACGCGATTACAGCACTCGCAAAGAAATTCTCCGGCGAGGCTGTCTAGGTTGCCGAGGTGAATTCGGGTAATAAGCGATTACGGGAGAGCCTGCTCACGCACGGCCGCCATCTCGATTACAATTTACGCCTGAGCTTACATCAAGCTCCCCCTGAGCTTCGCCAGCGCACGTGCGCCATGACACCGGCGGAAAACGACATGCGCGCGAGCGCGCGCATCTGAGGGACCCTGGGCACCGAAAGAAAAGTCAAGTGTTAATTAATATCCCGCGCCGAGGGGATCTTCGTCGGCGCGGCACGAACGGAATGCGGCACTGTTTCCGACGTTCCGCCGAGCAGATCTGGAAATATCGTTAACGGGAATGCAAATCTGGACTTAGCCGCGCGGTATGTGCATTTAGCGAGCGCGGCTCGCCGGACGTCATCGGCGATTTTCCAATCCGGTTTTATTGCGACTCCCGGCGAAACTGCCCCTCCCCCCCATCTTCCCCTCCGCGCTCGCGACGACGTTGCTCGACCACCCTCTTTGCGCCAAGTAGCGGCGGCGCGACATTGATCGGAACATCTCGCAACGTGAGCGAGCGAGCGTATCCTCTCTCTCTCTCTCTCTCTCTCTCTCTCTCTCTCTCTCTCGTCGATGAGTCGTCCGGTCGCGACCCTGCAAAAAGGCACTCCGTCGCCACGACGACGCCGGCAATAAAGCGCGCATCGCCGAGCGACCGTTGCGCCGCGCGGGAGGTGTTTTTGGATTTTTCGTCTCCGGCGAAAGCGCGCCTTCAGCGGGACATTGATGTAAATTACCGCGGTCGTTATCGACGCGGCGTATCCTGTAATCGGCCGGCTCTCGGCGCGAGTGTTATTAATTACTGGAAAATTGCCCGTAAACGATAAGCACCGCGCGGCAATTGGTGGCGAGGCGATACGCGCGGATGCTTTTACCGGCCGCTGCCGCTTGAGTGCGTGAGTGCGTGAGTGCGTGAGTGCGTGAGTGCGTGAGTGCGTGTGTCTGCAGTGGCTGGGGCTGCCTTCTCTCGCGCGCACGCATCGCCCCGAGTGAGACGCGTATTACAATATATCAGGCACAGGCGCACTGTCAATTTCAATCTATAGCGCAATCTCTCGAGCCCTCGGCGCGCATTTACGTGTAAATTCGAGGGCCGTGGCTCCACGCACGAAGTCGGCGCGCTCTAGCCCAAATCAAGCTTGAAAGCGCGAGCGAGCGGCGCAACACAGGCTGGGAGGGGTCGGTACGTCAAGGTTCGCACGCGGGTACGTTTAAAGCAACGAGTTGCCCCGTCAAAACCGGCAACGAGCGGGCGAGAGGGCCGATTTCAATAAGCGAGAGCCCGTGGCTCGCCTTTTATTTATTTTCCGTAGCCCAGGGAGAGAGAAGCCGCCGCCGCCGCCGCCGCCGCCGCCGCCGCCTCTCTCGCCCGCCCCGCCTGGGCCCAGAGAGACGAGACGAGGGGTCCGGGTGATGCTCGCAGGGCGAGATGCGCGGGGACCGAACGAGGGGGCATACACACCGCGTTATAACCGCGGACACCTTACCATTACCGCGTCGTCCGCGCATTAGACGCCGAGGCGAGACCGTGCAAAAGGAACGGAGGACGGGACTAGTACGCCCTCGCTGCCGTACACCGTGAGCGAGCGTATACATGGGACTGACAAGGGAACCATCTCGGTATACAGCCGAGGAGACCGAGATTTTGCAGAAAGTTGCATTGTAAGCTAATGCCGGGCGCAGGACGAGCCGTGCGATCCTGCGCGTAAACGCGCGGCGGCCTCGCTACGAGATATGACGACGCTCGCTGCAATTTCTCGCGGCGCAAAGTGGCTGATGGATAGAATGTCGCGGAGATGTTGGAATTCTGGGAGAGGTGCGTCCTTCCCTCGCAGCGGAGGGAGAGCGAGAGAGAAGAGCGTGAGTGAGAAGGGATATTTCGCGGGATTCTTAGGGATAGGAACTGGCATACGCGCTGCAACATTATCGCGGGGCTCCCTCCCTCGAGCGACGGTTTTATCATGGATCATAGGTAAGCTTCGACTACCGACAAAATACACCCTATTACTTGAACCGCCGGCTTGCTACTTAAACCGTATCTCAAGGGAAATGGATGAAGGAGACAGATTACTATTTATCCGCGTATCACATGTAGCATTACTCGTACGTGGTGGGATAATGCACAGCTACACGTTGCGCATGCACACACACACACACACACACACACACACGTATGCACGGGCGAGAGTTAACGATTTATCAGCCCTTGTTACATAGCTGTTATTACATCCCGAAAAAGTTGTCGACAAAAGCGCGGATTTGCAATCGAGACAACGTGCGTACTTTCCGGGTAACCAGTTGGTTCGTTGCCAATGAAGCGCGACGTGCAAAAGTGTTCGCAGTGAGCGCCGTCAGCTTCTCCGGGGTGGTCGCGACGACGGTGTCACGAGGTCACCTCGGAGGTGCAACCTCGTCCAGAAATCGGTCGGATGGAACGAATCGGGGCTCGACCGGGTTTCCAGCCGGCTCGGCCGGCTGGCGCGATATCGATCGGAAATTCAATCAAGCCGAAGTCGAGTCTCGGCTGGGATTCGTTTCTGAGAGGAAATCGCGGATCATTATCGAGCTCGTTTCTCACCTCGTTCGCGGTGCTCTGCTCGAGAGTAATCGGCGTTCGCGCATGCGCGCGCGTGCGCGCGCGCGCGTTTGCGAGCAGGAAACCGTTGCAGTTAGGCGGACAAAAGCGCGTTCGAGATTCCAATTCGACCAACTCTCGCTACGAACGATCCGGCGGAGGCCGGTGCCCTTTTGCACGCCTGCCGATGCCGCGCGGCGTGCTGCGCGAAAACGATTCGCAGACCGGCTAACCTTTCGCGCCTTTCGCGTTGGATCCAGTTCAGATAGCCGCGCGATGCGATGCGATGCGATGCGATGCGATGCGATGCGCCGCGAGTATCACGAATGAGAGAGGGGGGGCTTCCCTCCATCCTGCACGCCCCCTTCGATCGCCGTGGGGCCCGAGGGATGATCCTCTCGCACCTACGGTAACGCGCCTTCGCGGTTTCGCTCTCCACTCGCGTCCCGATTCTCGCGGCGTGAGCCGCGCGCGATCGCTTTATTTTAAGCCCCGGCGGAGCTCGCCGAGACAGGTAATAATCAAATTCAGCCGGTGGAAAGAAACAAAATTAATCTTCCCGGCTGCCGCCAAGCCCCACGTCCCGTTTGCATTTCTTTTCGCGCAAATTGTGCAGACTATTAATTTGTGGAGGCGTATAATTTTCGTTCGTCGTCGAACGCGCGGAGCGTGGAATCGCGTCGCGTGAGCGCGCCGCGCTGCGCCGCGCCGAGTATAGATTTCCAGAGTTCGAAGGCGAGAGAGGCGTTTGCGGTTTCCCTCAATTGATTTCGTGTGGGCTGTCGGCACATATCGCACAGCAGTTTTAATACCGTTGTTACATCAGTCCCAGGCTGATTGAGCACTTAACTAGACAAACCGCCCGCGGGCGATACATTATAAGACTATTCATTTGCATCGCGGCTAACCGCTCCGCTACTCCCCTTGTCCCCGCGATTCATCCGTCTGCTCCCCGACCGGGAGAAAAATGGCAGTCCCCGTGAAATATCGCGCGATATTAATCTGCGGCGGTCGTTGCCAATTTATCAATAGATTTCGCGGCGTAATGAGACGCTACGCGAGAGAGCGAGCGCGCTCGGTTAATTATTACTGGATCACCGGCAAATTCCCGTTCGCCAGGTATCACGTCACCCCAGGCCGCAGTCTCTCTCTCTCTCTCTCTCTCTCTCTCTCTCTCTCTCTCTCTTTGCTTCTCGATATCTCAATCGCTCGGCGATACCACGCGCGACGTTTCAATGTTTAATCCGCCGCAGAGAAGGGGAAGAGAATTTTTTGACAGAGACACTTGCGGTTTACGCAACCGCCTAACTCCCCCGCGTCGCCCTTCACTCGCCACGATAAATCACACCCCCGTCTTCCTCTCGAATGTTTTAGTCAACCCGCGAGAAGCCAGCGAAATTATCTGGGAGCGATGAGGCTGCAATAACACACGTAACCCCTCTCTCTCTCTCTCTCTCTCTCTCTCTCTCTCTCTCTCTCTCTCGCTTTCTCTCTCTCCTTGCCACTGTTTCTCTCTTTTTCCGTACTACCGCCTTTAGCAGAATTCGTGGGGGACACGTGCTTGGGCTTGAGAAACCCTCGGGGTCGAAGGTTGCCGTTGATCCGCGACTCGCGACTCGCGACTCGCGACTCGCGCAGCGCGATGGTGATTTTTTCAATTGCTCGCGGTAAATCACAGATTGGAATCACAGACTCGTGCTCGGAAATTCCACGCGAAAGCGGGAAACGTGCCCGTTCTGGCGATAACTCACACGGGCACCGAACAAAAATTCGCGACGCGTCTCGCGCGTTTGCTCGTTCGTTCGTTCGTTCGTTCGTTCGAAAACTCGAAGGCGAAAACTCGGCAGCATTCTCGGCGCGCGTTTCTTCCCCTTCTCGGTCGTCGCGAAGCTGAAAAGCTCGAGGGCTGTTTCTCCACCTCGTCGAGAATGTCGATCGCGCGGTTCGCGTATGCGAGCGAGCGAGCGAGCGAGCGACGGACGCGCGATAATTTCTCTTCGTTTCGCCGGAAAATTCGTTAAACGCGCGCAGGGTGCGTCGGGGTTGAGGGACTTTGGTCGAAGGTTGTAAGGTTGGAGGTGTCGGACGCCGTAGGGGGCCCCGAGCCTAGCCGGTGCTACATCATCCGCGGGGACAGCGTATCCACTTGTTAGCGAAGCGGGCACAGCCACTGCCTACAAATACGTTTCCGCCGTGATAAATGGACTGCAACTCTCGAAATACGAAGGCATTCCTACTCCGGGCGTTGCTTGATTAATGAACTACGGGATTTCTACGGTAAGTCCGCGCGCCGATCGACCTCTCGGGTTCCCTCAGCCGTGGAACATCCACGACGGGCTGCCTGCGCGCGTGTGTACCGCGCGAGACAAGCCGCTACATCACTTCCGGATTACCGGCTAAAAGTGGATCTGATCGATTTCGTTCTGGTCAATTGTGCGCGCTCCAACGAACGCTAAGAAATAAGATTCACGGCGCGTCGACCGCGCGCCGGTATTTTAGCATCGAGAATCTAAAACTCCTCGGGGAGTCTTAGATCTGAAACGCTCCCTTTCAATATTCTCGAGAAAATATCTCGGGCAACGATTCATTGAAATTATAAATATTGCATCATCATCACTACGTAACGAGTAACGACACTCGAAACGCTACACGATCGCGTGTGTGCGATAAAGCTCGAGAGGGAGGGGGGCAACTGCAGATGGCGCGACTGCTGCATCTCGTAAAAAATAGCTGTGCAAACACATCGGCGGGAAGGGGGTTAATTTTCACGCGTCGGCGCACACAACGAATTTCGTGTGCTGGTGAGGCCCCACCAGGAGCGTGCGTTACTACGTTGCTCGTGAAGATCGGGCCCGTTCGTAGCCGGGTAAGCGTAACGATAAATCAATAGCGGAGGCCCCGCGGTATCCTCGGTGGTGCCCATAATAAATTCATGAATTGTAAAACTGCTGCTCTCTCTCTTTCTCTCTTCCTCTCTTTCTCTTTCTCGCGCTCGCGCTCGCGCGGGACGAACCGTGGCGTATTGGATTTATTGGTCGACCTGACCCTACTAAGACGCCTCGCTAAGGCCCCTCCGGTGGGTGGAAGGGGAGCGGAGGATTCGTGGGGGCCCGCGGACGGAGCGAGGGGGGAAAGAGAGAGAGAGAGAGAGAGAGACAGAGAGAGAGAGAGAGAGAGAGAGAGAGAGAGAGAGAGAGTACGAGGGTCGGGAAGCCGCAGGGGCGGTGGACAAAGGGTAGAGTAGAGTAGAGAGAGAGAGAGAGAGAGAGAGCGCGAGAGAGGCCGCGGGCGCGGGTGATGTATGAACGAGTTAACGGGTCGCTATCGATCACCCGTGTTACCAAATAATTTTCAATTATCGCGTATAAATCGAACACGAGGCGCTGGTTGTACAGGCGGCGCTCATTCTCCATTGATTGCACGTCAACGGTCGAGCAATGCCGAGCCCTGCCGGACTTGTGATATCGAGCGGCGCGCGTTCGCGGTGACATTTAAAAGTTCGCCGATCTGACGCGCTTGATCGATCGCACGGGCGCCAAGATTTCGTCAGGCTCGCGCTGCAACGAGAGCATGCGAGAGCGAGCGCGCCTCCGCGAGCCATCGCGCCGCAATTTATGCGCTTCCCTTTTTATTACGACGTGAACTAATATTACGACTCGCTGTTCATCTCGCGTAATATACGGTCTAGATCTCGTTCCTCGCCGACACACCGTCGTAATCCGGCGCCATTAGCATTCACGTCGGCCGGCGAATTTATGGAAATCGAAAGCGCGCGCCGAGACTTCACCGATGTTCGAAAGCGCGCGGCGGTAGCCGCACAGTTTTACATGCCGGTCGATTCAGCGAGGCATTGTCCGTGCGCATTGACGTGCACTTATCGATCGGTCGATCGATTTCGAGCCCCGAGGAGCAGGCGCACCGATCGCTCGCGCGCATCTCCACTCGCTCGCGGCGAGCGGAGCAAATTGAGCGATATTAAGGACGCTTGTACGCTCGTACGACAGCGAGTCCTACGGCCGTCCGTCATCTTACGTAACCGCGCGCGCGGGAGCCGGCTGCGAGTAGCAGAGTGCGGCAAATTATGAAGTACGGCGTGAGCCGGGAGCAAAGGCTGAAAAATTACGACGACCGGCGGCGCGTAAATACTGAAAACCGCGGCGCGGCCGGAGAGTCCGCCGCTCATCCCTCTCGCGCCCGGCGTCTCTCTTATCTCGCGCTCGCAACGAGTATCATTCGCGATTATGCGAGCGCCATTCGTCGGAGGCGCGGGGAGAGAAGGGAGTCCGAGGGGGACGAGTAGGCCCCCCCACCTGGGGCCCCTTCTCGCGGGGGCACCCGTGCCGCGGCGGTGCCGCGGTGGAGATTACACGGCCGGGCAGTTAGAAGTGGTTTAGCGATAATTTAAACGCGCTAAATCAGAAACGCATTTACGAGATCGGCGTGAAATTTATAAATTAGCTCGGCTGGCAGATTTGTGGCTGGTATTTATACATTTGCACCGCCATGGGGCCTCAGCCGGGTTCCGATGCCCTGCTGGCAATGGAAAACCTCCACGCCGGGTCTCCGGGTGATTTACGCCGGAGCACCGGCGCGGGCGCGCTCCCCCGCGCGGACGCCCGGCCACGAAAACGATGGCGGAGCCGCGATGAAAAGGGAATTTTCTTGCACACCCGCGACGCGACGCGACGCGACGCGACGCGACGCGACGCGACGCGACGCGACGTGACGCTACGCGACGCGCTACGGACGCAGGGGCCGCGTATTAATCGTCAGCGGGAGACGGAGCACGCCAACGCCGGGACCGCGACGATAAAATACGGCGGGACGAGCCGGCGACAAACTACCGGGGATACTGGAGTGTAATCGATTGCTTCGCCGCGCGACTCCCCGCGCTTTTTTGCGAGACGCGAGGAGCGTTCCGCGCGCCGCCAGAGCGATTACGCCGGCGCGATTATTTAGTGCTTGTAATCCCGTGATTTATTTCGCGCGCGCGCGCGGGCGAAATTATTATTTCCCGGGGATTTCCCAAGAGTCATGATCGATCACTTTATAATATCCTTGATATTTATAGATATTATTAAAGAACCTCGCGCGCGCGCGCGCGCGCGCGCACTACACGATATACAGGTACTGCCGTCGTTGATGCAGACGCCGATGTTGACGCTGCTGCTGCTGCTGCTGCTGCTGCTGCTGTTGGTGCTCGCATAGCGCACGATTGAAATGTTTTCTCGCGGGGATTACGAGCGGCGTTCATTTTTCAAATTAATTACCGATACCACGCGTCTCTCTCTCTCTCTCTCTCTCTCTCTCTCTCTCTCTCTCTCTCTCTCTCTCTCGGCGGTGAATTACGCGGCATTTCGCGCTAAAACATCGATACGAAGCCGGGCGGAGGCTTGCGCAATCCTCGCGCGATACACAATCCTTGCGCAAACCAGGTGCGCACCCGCGCTCCTCTGCGCGGTTAATTGAACGTTATTATATTGCGGCGTATCGCGAGAGACGACACGAACGGGACACGCAATCGTTGTAAATAGCCTGTAGCACAGCGCGAGCTGAATTCTCCTGACATTAAGCGGACCCGGTCGACTGGTGAAAAAGTCCCGCGCCTGATCTGTACGCGTAAATGACTTGTGAATCGACCCGATGGCTGGAATCTAATCCCGCGGCCGAGATAAGGCGGCACCGAGGAGCGCTGAGAAAAAGAAACACGTCGCTCGACGACAGCAAGATATATCGACGACGATCGTTACCGTCATTTAATAGCCGCGCGCGCGCGCGCGCGCAGGCACCTTCCCCAAGACGATCGGCTCGATTTCTTTCGTAGCGCGTAAATGTAATGAAAAAAAAATGACTGCTTGTATCGCATGAGTGAGAGATTTCACCACGAGCGTGAGCGTTAGAAAGTGCGTGCGGGCCGCGTGTTAAAATTATACTCACCGGCGTCAAGTAGATTACGGCAGTCGCGCGCGATCGCTGCGCGTACTCTCGGCGCCTCTTCAAGTATTTCGATTATATCGGAGGATAATTTGGCGCGCTAGGCGTACCTAATTTCATTCATTAGGCCGACACGCACGCACATACACACGCGCGTTCAATCTCAAACGTGGATCACGGTGATTACTTAAACGCCGCGCGTTCCACCGACTCTTATAAACGCCACATCCCTAAATCTTCCTTCTCCGCCGCGGCTCGACTTCGCCGGCGATCCTCAGACGGCGACGTAGGAGTCACCATGTGACAAACTTCGTGAGCGCTCCTCCACGTGCGCGCACTCGCTCGCGCACGTGCTTCAAGCACGGGAGAGAGCTCGCGGACATTACGTTCTTAAGGACGATGTTGCGAGCGTTCATTATAAGCCCGCGACGCGGCATGGGGTCCCCGCGGAGTCGACACCCATCCCGGAGACGCTGTATTTAATTTCTCTTTAAGCCGGGCTTAAGAAACTAATGAGACACGCGCTAGGGTTACCGGAAGTGTGGTCACCGCGAATTTATTAATCGACCCCTCCGTTCCACCTGTCGCCCCTTCTTCCTGCGCCCTGCCTCCCTGCTACGGACTTTCCTTCCCGCACGCCGCTTCCTCCTCCTCCTCCTCCTCCTCCTCCTCCCTCCTTACGCGCGGAGGAGGCTGTCGTCGTGCTCGGAGGAAAAAGCTCGCCGGGAACACGATCCTCGTGACTCGACATGAGCGGGAGACATTTCACCGCTTTCTTCGTGCCGCCGGAAACTCGCAGCGGCACGATCTCGCTTACCTGATCGAAGAAAAGGAAGCGCGAATCTTGCGCGAGGTCGCGCAACAGTCGACGCGACCGGACTCGCGCGTTTTCGAGTTTTCGCGCCTGATGTTGATCGGCGGGAGGGCGGGGAGAGGCGATACGTTGGCGATACAAATCTCCGGGATATTTCACATCTCTATCTGCACGCACGCTCGCACACAAAATGGAATAATTCATTCGTCCACGCTCGAGCCGTCGTCGAACGAAATCGGCGGTGTGGACCGTCGCGTGACGGCGATTTGTATCGTTTGGCCCGCGAGACTCGATTCCACTCGATTCAAGTTCTCTAAGCGCCGTGCTCTCTCTCTCTCTCTCTCTCGCGCAGGAGAGGTAACAATTTGAGAGCCGCTGGCGGTGTCCGGTGAAGCGTTGCGAATCGTAAAGCGGGTGTACAGATGGACGCGCGCGCGGCCGGTACCGTCTCTCTGTCCTGCCACGGTGTCGATATCTCGTGGCACGGTTCCCATGGCGCCGCTAGGACCGTTACGCGCGTGCAAAACGGAGGCATAAATTAGATTGATATTGAGCTGGAACCCCCTCCCCCCTCCCCCCTCCCCCGCGCGAGACACGCCGCGTTGTCACATCGCCGGCGCGAAATCCCAGGGAAGATAATGCGCGATTTCCCGACGATCCACACCTGTCGTATTCCGTAGGAATGCGCGTGCCCCGATGGGATTCCGCAATCTTCTCACGATACGCATGTAACCGGCGGGAGAAAGAGGGAGGGGCACGGGGGGCAGAGGGGGGGGGGGTGGTCCGTGTGTGGCTCGCGGGGCGATATCTCGCTCGTACGAAAGTGCAAGTACGTCGAAAACGCAATTTCCAAAGGTTAACTGCAAGATTAATTACGAACAGGTCGGCGAGTGCGGGACGGCAAGGCGGAATCAAGGCCAACCAGGCCAGACAATTTCCCATTTAACGGGGTAACGTCAGCGCGATCAGCAGAAATTATCTTCTCTCTGAGCGCGCGCGCGTGCGAGCGAGCGAGCACGCGTGTGTATGTTGCACGCGGCTCGCGCGGTCGCGGAATCATTCCGCGGTCGCGCGAACGCATATAACGGCTCGGCTGATATTTAACTCGGTAATATCAGAAACGGCTACCTCTTCTCGCCTGGAGTAACTTCGTAACTTCGATTCACGCGCGCGCGCCGCGTGAGATGACGAACGAGCGGTATCGCGCAGAGCGCGCGCGCGCGCGCGCGTGTTAATATTGAGTCTAATTAAAAAAGGTTAATTACGCGGGGGCTCGATGGCCGCGCGAGCCACGTGGAATCAAGGCTAATGACGTCCGGCAATCTTCTCTCGTTGCGTACCGGTCGCGTCGCGCTCGTCCCGCCAACGTCATCCCTCATGATTTCATCACGTGCGCGTTCAAACGCAATCCCGAGATCGCCGCGATCGCGCGCTTCCACGAGGATGAGAAACGCGAGTCCGCGCGAGCCGTCTGAAATATCGCGCGTACATTTTATATATATGTATACACATTTGCCGCGCGCGCGCGCGTATCCTTCTTCCGAGGAAGAAGAAGAAGAAGAAGAAGAAGAAGAAGAAGAAGAAGAAGAAGAAACCTTTCGGAAAGCGCACAGAGACACTGTCCGGCTATCTGACTAATAATCTTCGCAAACTACGAGACGCGCGTTTACCTCACGCGCGAGTCAAAAGTAATGACTCCGTAGCACCGTCATAGCGATGTTCCAAGCAATGTTTCGCGATAACTATGCCCGCTACTCTTTGCGGCACGCGCGCGCACACGCGTGCGTCCATTCAAAGAGCAACTACTACCACTACTAATCCATTATTACTGCTATCAGCAGCAGCTCACATCTATCGACGTGACCGAGCGCGACGGTCGTCGCGGCGGCTGTTACGCGCGTCGCGCGACACTCTTTCAACCGCATTGACTTATCCTCGTCATCGCGGAATCGGCGCGCGATATGCGATAATACCGTCATCGTACGACGATACGACGCGGGGAGCCGTGCTTGAAAGAAGAAAAAGGAAATGCTCCAAAGTCGCCCTTCCCCGTCGCCGTATTTTATCGTTTCAGCATGCTCGCGGAGACACGGGCGAGGAGATAATGTCCGAGAAAGAATCACGGCGCGGCCGCGATTCCTGACGAAAAACGAACGGCATTGTCCCATCGGCACGGGACCCCTGGGGAACGTCCTGTGCGCCCTACCATGGCGGACTCTAGCGGGACGGTTAATTTTAATTCTGATTTAGCCTCGGTGCCCGGGTGATTTTCACGACGCGACGGTGCCGCTCTAGGGGGTCGGCCGCCCCCGCCGCACCGCCCGCGCCCGCGCCCGCGTCTCTCCACCTTTACCCCGTGGATTTACAGGGAACCCCTTATCCGACGGTGATCTCTTCGGGAACGCAAGCTCATTTAAAACAATAAACCGGGACAATTTCATAAATTTCGCCGCGGAAATCTCGCCGGATCTCGGGAGAGTAATTTTAATCAGGAGTGCCGGACCGCGCCGCGGGACGTCCGGAGTGCGTGGACCCGCTGTGGGATGGGAGGGAGGGAGAAAGAGAACGAGAGAGACCGAGGGAGAAAACGAAAGAGGGAGAGAGAGAGAGAGAGAGAGAGAGAGGGGGGGAGAGGGAGGGGGAGGGGGAGGGAGAGAGAGAGAGAGAGAGAGAGAGGGAGAGCGAAGGAGGAGACGATGCCACAACGACGACCACTGCCCCGAGGACTCCCCCGCCGTGGGACCTTTCTCCTTTTACCGCGGCCGAAATTCGGGGCCCCACGCTACTAATTTACCGCTACCTGGATACATACACGCTCGCGGGCGTTGTTTTCTAACTTGAGTTACGACGCGACACGATGCCTCGGGAGCGAGGAGGCAGCGATAGTTCCTCTCGTTTCTTGGGAATACGCAACGGCCAGGTCACCCGTGACGCAAATCTCACCGCGATCGTCTCGTCGAGATTGAAGAGATAAACTTTCTTCCTTCCTAATCCCGATCTCTCTACCCTTCTACGCACACTTTGCGCTCTTTTAATCTGACGATGAGCAATCTTATCGATCGTAGGATCAAGCAATAAGCGGGAGAAACCACGAGAACGATTTGATACAATTTGACCGATCGCCGATTACGTATCCGATCGCGTATGAATATGAGATCTGCCACTTTTGCGGCGATACAAACAATGAAACAACGCCAAAGATTAAGCGACGCAGACGACACCGACCGATACAGTTCGCCGAGTCCAAAAGGATAAGAAGGCCGAGAGTTCCGGTAGATATCGCCGAGCCGGGCCGACCGAATTTCGAGCGCTGACCGCTCGCCGCTGGTTACCACGAATCGTCGCGACGAAATTTATCGTCCCGATCCCCGATCGCGGTCGGCGCCACACCCACGGAAGACAAGGAATTCGGTCGATCCTAGAGCGCGCGCGCGCGCGGACGGGGGCGGACAGGACCGTATACGGCAGGACCGGCCGATAAATATAAATCGTGAAACCACCGGCGAGAAATATACGCGGCTAAAGATTTGGTGACTTTCACCCGTGGTTTCCCACGTGATGACGCTGGACACACCGTCACTCCGCTCCGGTAGTGCGGCCCTCCGCGCTCAATGGCCGCCTGTCGATTACTCAATGACATACAGTCATCGCGCTCAAATACGAGAACATCCTCCGGCGGCTGATGGCATTAATAGCCATGATTTCTCGGTGTCGTGAGAGAGACGCCGAGCGTAGGCAAAGAGTTCGCGTGAAACGCGACCGCGTTCGCGCAGCGTCACGGCGAGCTTTTGAAACAAGGACGCGTGCGCGCGCGCACGGGGACGCGACCGCGTTGCGAGCCTTCTCGACGGAGCCGGAATTCCCGATCGACGTTTATGGATGTTTTGCAAATTGATATTCACCTGACTGACGGGAGAGTTTTGGAGAATCGCCAATGAGTGACGTGTGATTGCCCCGAGATCATCGAGGATGATCGAAAGTGAGATTGCGCGGAGAAAGGTGGATTCGCCAGTTCGCCGATGATTGAGCTATTCGGACGCGATATTCGATTCGATAACAAATTGAGCGAGAGGAGAAAACAAACTGTAGCACGCTGATAGATCGCGAGAGACGCGAGAGTGCGCGCGACGCGACGCGGCGCGGCGCGGCGCGGCGCGGCGCGGCGTATCGATTGCTCTCGGCTGGATATTTTAATTATCCCGGCGGACGAGGCAAAAACCGGGCCGAGCGCGCGTGATTCGTCTGCTTACCGACCGCATCGGATGCACGCTCGGTCACGCCGGCTACAACGTGTACAACGTGGTAAAACACGTAATAAAATATCGGATGCCTCCCGAGAGAATGCTTGTAAGAAACGACGCGACGGCGACAAAAACGCCGCGCAATAAAAATCGAATTGAAATAGGAGCGAGCGGACGCTTTTTCTCGGGGGGATCGCGCATCGCGGCGCGAGCCGGGCGATGCGATCGCGTTCAATCGAGTTGAAAATCATCGTCGGTGGTATTTGGAGGAAATAAGTTGCCTCGTGGCGAGTGAGCGGCTTCATGCCGGCGAACGGTACGCTCGTTTAGCTCTAAGCTGGACGCTTAGGGTGCTCGCTCTTTCACTCTCTCTCTCGCTCACTCGCTCGCTCGCTCTCGCCCAGCGCGAGAGACGCCTTAAGGATTCTTTATTGTTAGTTCCAGGGCTCGCACGACAACGTTACTCACGTACAACAACGTGGGCAATATTATAGAAATTGCCGTAACATCACACCGATCACGAGGCAGCGGATGGACTCTCGACCTCACCCGGTGTGATGATGATGATACCGAGCGCGCTCCGGCGCGGCGGTGTGAATGAAGAGGAGGACCGGAGAGATTACGACCGTCACAAATTGCTGTCAATTTTGGGAATTTTTCGAAGCGCGCTCGATCGTTGCACCGGCATTAGCGTGTACACAAATTGCGTATCTACGCGGAGCAATTCACTAATCCGACTCCCCGAGAGACGCTTTCGCTCACGGCGGCGCGGCGGCCGACGTCACCGACGCTCGTCGCGTCGCGCGTCGGACACGGCGATTGCGCGCGCGCGCGGCTGTGCTTGTCTCGCGCGCACAATGCGATTCGCCCCGTGCTGTCACCGTTGTCACCGTCGTCGACGACGACGACGACCATTACCACGACCGATTAATTGACGATTCTCTCTCTTAGCCGGGAAGAAGAGCGGTGCGATTCCTCGGCGCGAAGGAAGAAGCGTAACCGCGTCTTCATCGATCGACAGAGTCATCGCACGCGCGCCGCCGCGCGTTCAACCGAGCGTGACGCGCTCACAAGTCCTTGCTGCAAGAAACGGCGGCGGTAACGAATAACCAGAGCAGCGTAACGCGACGTAACGCGACGGTTCGCTCGGAATAGCGTGGAAGCGCGGAGAGCAGCATGCGGCGGCGGCGGCGGCGGCGGCGGCGGCGGCGACGGCGACGACGATAGAGGAGGAGGAGAAGGAGGCCGGTTAATGCGGCCGAAGGAGATGGTGCACGAGCGCGCCGGCCCGCCGCGTACCCGGTGCAGACAGCGTGTAGGATGAAGTCTTCCCCGCGAAGCGACCATTATCGTTATGATCGCGGCCAGGTAGATGCCACCCCGTGATTACCGTATCGGCCGGCGATCGACGGCGACAGGACTCGCTATTATGCGATCGACACCTTCCGAGACACGTTCGCGCCGTAAATCATCGGCTAAACGGAAAACCCCCTCGGCTGTATTTACGGCCGAACGCCGGGAATGCGCCGCATCTCTCGCTCTCGGCGGCTCGACGCTCGCCGCTCGCCGCTCGCCGCTACGCAATGCCGCGCACCGTGTCTACGTGCGCGAGCGCTGCCGAGGTGCGTGCAACGCGTACATACGTGCGTGCGTGCGTGCGTGCGTGCGTGTATGCGCGCGGCCTTTGCGGCCGCTAGGCAGGTACGCGAAACTGCGGAATTCGCGCGGCGCTCGCGTCGACATCGCGAGTCTGCGAGTGCCGCCGCCGCGCGACCACATTGTATCTTATGCTATCTAACTCCCCCTTTTGTTCCTGACATTCAAAATCGCGCCAGCACGCACGGGAATGCGAGGAGCACGACAGATCAATGTATCAAACTGATCTCGAGCGAGGGGATGCTTATCCGAGAGAGAGAGAGAGAGAGATCCTCCGGCTAGTCCGCGAGGAGAAACAATCAATTCAGAAGGACTTTCTTGCGATATTTCTGCAAGTCGCCTAGGTTTCGCGAAACCGAAGCAACGGGACAATCGCGAGAAGTCGTTCTGGATAATCCGACGAGCGTGAGCAAATGTCGAGCGTCGTTTCGCGAGAAAGCGAGAACGATATTTCGCGAATCGATTCCTCTCCGGAGAACATTGTGTGAAGCAAAGCAGCGGTTATTCTCGCCTTCTTGTTGGTCGCCGTTGGTATCCCTCGATGCGCGAGAACGCTGTTCTGTCTGTCGTCGGATTTATCGCCAAAGAATAACATTGTTCTCGCACAAACAACAACGGAACAAAGTACGTGCGGTTATTGAACAGCCAGGCCTCGAGAGCCTCGGCATAAGACGCAGGATTATAATCCCCGAAATATCACGGGCGCGACGACAATGGGCGCTGCGATAGATCGCGGTCGTTACATTCTAATCCTCTTAGGCATGGCGGGCTCTCTCGCGCGCGCGCGCGCGCGCGCGCGAGAGAGCGAGCGGGAGAGGTGGTGTGTGTCGTTAACCTTTTTGCGCACGAGGAACCGAGTGGCGATCGCGTTAGCGCGAACCTAGGCCGCTCTCGCGGGCCGCGGTGGATACAGATGTCTCGTTCATTATGACACGGGACGAGCGAAAGAAAACCGAGAGGTGGATAGGAACCTGTCGCGACGGGAAAGGCATGAAATTCCCGCCATTCACGATGTCAGCTATTAACGGACGTACGGCACTACATCCTTTACAAGTCAGCCGCTTTGTAGCCCGGCGAGCTCTATGGGCCTCGGCACGCTTTAACCGCATAATCATCGGACGGGGAGGCTGGGAACCGACGTTATAATAACGTTAACACTTCGAATTACATGTTAAGGGCCGGTTGATTCGTCCGCTCCACTCCGCGTGAAAGATGTAACGACTTTTCATCGCGCGCCCGCGCGCGCATTGCCGAATGGCTGGCTCCGGACACAGCGCGCGAGCGCGCGCGAGGCAAAGCGCACGATCACCAGCGCGCGCGCTCGCGCGGCCGTCGGACACGATCGCAATGCAATCGCTATGCATCGTTCTATTTTCGTCCCGCCGACGACGTGTATTACCAGGCACTTTTGCCCTCTCGCGCTCGCGAAAAATGCCCGCATCAAAGGGTACGAACGATATATATAAAATGTCATTACGAGACCCCGCGAGGCGACCGCGCGACGGGGTCTACCCTGCACCGCGACCCGAGGTCTCTCTCTCTCTCTCTCTCTCTCTCTGTCTCTCGCTTTTTCGCAGCATCGCGGGGAAATATCAGCGAGCGACGGATTTTTATGTCGCTCGTTTAATATCGTGACACGTATATATACGACGCGGAGAAAATCCGCACACGGCTCAGCGGTCCATTCGTCTCGTTTGATTGCACGAGCCGGAGGCAGAGGCACAGCGCGATAAGACGATATTATACCGCAATTAAGATAAACCGCGCGCAGTGGGTAACATTAGCAGAGTCGTAATTAAACCCGTTATGGGCGAGAGAGAAAGAACGAGTGGGAGGAAGAGAGGGAGAGAAAGCGTCTACCTGTCTACGATCTCGAGATGCCTCGTTGGCACTTCCGGTTACCCGTGACTCGACCGCACCTGTGTCACCCGTCCGTCTCAGCTAAGCACGAGAGTGTTCGTTCGTCTTCACTCGCGGGATGATACGGGAGTTTTTAAGCGCGGTTAATAGGGAGAGCCTTGACGATGCCAGGCAAAGGTGTTTCGGGATCGCGGCATAGAAAGTCTGCAAAGTTTGTTCACACGATACGATTACGGCGTGTTTCAGTCGGTCAATTTCATTATACCACGAGAGATACATCAGGCGCGCGACATAAAGATCCAAGATTGGCCAGTATAAGTACGTGTCGCTCGAGTGTTACGAAACTGCAAGCATAGAGCGACTTCGAAAATGGAACGGAGTCGGCTTGTTCTTCCCGTTCGACGTAAATACCGAGCGCCGCACGTTTGTTCCGCGCGACGATGACGAAATGTCGGGGAGGAATCGCGCGCGAGTGACCCGTCGGACGAGATTCCCGGCTCGCGATTGTGAAATTCGCAAACGAGGACGACAGCGCGATGGCCGATGGTGTGATCGAGTGGTCCTAGTGCTCCTCAAGGCTCCTCGCCGGTAGCCAACGACGCTTGCCGAAAGCTGAGCGGGTCATAAAGAAGCGAGCAATCGCGCGTAAAATGTCGAATTTATGGAGACACCTGCGAAGCGGCGTGAACGGGGAATTAGAAATCGACCTCCATCTCGCGATCGCTCTAGACGATGTTATGATAATTCGGTGAAACTGGAAATTGGAGTATACGTGTACGATCGCGAAGCGTCTATTAACGACGTGATGAATGAACTGTAATAATTATCGCTGTCGTCATCTCGACTGATTTATTAAGCGAGATTTATTTTTCTCTTACGTTACCGAATTGGGCAAACATGAAAAAAAGTATAGACCTTGATTTTTAAATACCCACTATTGACCCTTTTACAGAGTTCTTCGATCCTCCTTGGACACGTAGCTTAAATATTGATTAAATATTGATTGAAGGAAAAAAATCGCTTCTCGCTATCCTCTCTCTTTCCCTTTCATATTTAATGAATCACTCGGGATCGAATAACCGAGAGCATGTTTACGATAATGTCGATACGAAAGAGTTACTATTGAATTGTTCGCGGCACACAAAGCCTCGATTAATACCTATCGGCTCCTCTCTCGGTACCGAGTCGACAGTCCTTGCCTCGTTTCTCCATCACGCAGATGCCGCGCAACTGTCAATCCGTCCGTTAATGAAGACGTTACAGACGAGCTTGTTGTGATTAATGTTATAATTACCGTCACACGCGAGACATATAATTTTTAGGTACACACACGTCGAGCGAATCTCGTCTCGACCGCTCCACCACCTCCTCCTCCTCCTCCTCCTCCTCCCGAAAGCAACGGGACGCGCGCGCGCGCGCGGACTTGGAGCATTTAGGCGAGAGAAAGAGGAGCGCCGATGAAATTTATGTTTTCGCTGGCCTAGCAGCGAGGACGAGTGCTCTTCCAACGTCGTGGCTGCGACGAGGGGGACCGAGGGAAGGCCATTCGACAGGTGAGAGAAACAGAGAGAGAGAGAGAGAGAGAGAGAGAGAGAGAGAGAGAGAGAGAGCTAAAGAGACGAGGCGAACGTCGTAATTTGTGACGGTCGGAACGCCCACGGCGACGACCCTGATGTCGGAGCGTACACTCGTACGAACGTCGATTAAACGGAGCTTCGTCGATTTCTAGGACGATTTCCTCATCGCGAGCTATCGAGCGGGCCCGAAGAGCCCACGGGAGTTCGCTGATTCCGGGGTAGCGGGCTGAGAGGACGAAGGGAGGGAAATGGGACAGATTAAAAAATGGAAAACGAGCCCGTGAAGGCAGAGACGACGAGCAGGCGAGTAGGGGCACGCGATGGCGATATTTGCTCATCTGCATAATTACATTTTATTGCAGGTCGCTATCAGATTATGCTCGTTAATACCTCTACAACGTGTTTTCATCTTTGCTAATTTGTATTCCTAAACGCCGGACTTTCTAGCGAACAAACGGTGCAGCGTGGTGCCCGGCGTGTTGAAGGCGCGCGATCGAGCCGATCGTCCCGTGTCGATCAATCGTAAATACCGGCCGACGAAAGTCTCCGCGCCAAATTAACGAAAACAACTCTTAGAAACCGGATCGGACGATACTAATCGATTCCTAGTCTCGGAGGGGACCGCGCGCGGTCGTGTTGTCGTAAATTAATGTAAACGGCGTATCTAAAGATCACGACCAGTTCCCGAACTGGTCGTTTCTCGGGCCGGGAATACTTTGAAAGCGCGTCACATTCCACACGTAATTTTACGCAATTTTACCACGGTTTCGACACGACGCCGCAAAATCAGCCCTCCTTAGCGAGAAAGAAAATCTCATCGAGTAAAGAGTCTTTTTTACCCTGCAAAGCCCGACACGCCCTTCATTACGTATTACGTATCATCTTCCCAACCATGTCCATGTGATTGTCGTTGCGCCCCGTCTCCGAGATTAAGCTCTCGCGTTTAAAGCGACTTCTGCCGGGACGTCGGGAACGTTTATCACCGTGTCTCGGCAGCATCGCGTGGCCGAGAGAGGAGTCGCTTCGTGAGCGCGCGCGTTTATTTTCCATCGATAGTGCACCCGCGATAAATCCGCGATCTCATCTCGAGTTCCGCGAACGAGCGAGAAGTCCGCGATTGCGTCACCGCGAAATGTTTTTCTCCGCGGCGCCGCGACTAATCGTCCCGGCGATCGGGACGAATCGAGATGATCGCGCCAAGACGCAATTATCCGCGAAATGATCGACCTCGACGATGACGCGATCCCCAACAATGCCCCAGCCATTCGCTCACTCGCTCGCTCGCTCGCTCGCTCGCCCGCCCGCCCGCCCGCTCTCCCCTCTGTGACGTTTCCTTTCGTCGATATACCGGCGATAATTGCCCAACGGAGAAACCACGGAGATCTCCGGGCGGATAACTCACAGGCGCGCGAGCGCTTCCGTGATAAAATCTGATTTATATCGGACACGATCCGGGTACGCGCACGCGGGGATTTTTGAAGGAACACGCTGAAGAAGCGCGCCGATCTTTACACGGGACGTAAAGTGATATTTTATTTAAATCATCGGTTCATATATATATACACATATCGAATATGCGAGGCGGGAGCGAAGTGATTACGACAGTTCTTAATTCCGACCCGTGCTCGCGCCCGCGCCCGCGCTTCGCCCCCGTTCCATGCCCGCTCTCGCCGCGCGCGCGCGGATCAATTAAAAACAGCCGCGTTTACGATCGGAATTAATCGGCTAGCGGTATCGCGGTATCCGTCTATTTCGCGTCGTAAAAGTTTCTACGAGGCGATCCTCCGCCGTTTTTCGTCGATGGCCGCGCGATAACGCTGCCGCCGCGCGGCCGCGGCCGCGCCGCGGCAGTGCCTCCGTCGAACCACTTCGTTATTCGGAAACGGGGATTCCCGGCGCAGCTGAGATTCTCCTCCACGAGGAGAATCGCGATCGTTCCCCTGCTCTTGGGAGGGGTCGAGGTTGGAGCGTAACCTCCGCAACCCGGCCGCCGCCGGCACGGGCGCGTTTCGAAGACTATCTATAGCGCGCGGCCGGACGTATCGAAGCAGTCCGCGGGATGCCGCGCATCGTCGCGACGCTCGAGTGGCTCTCGCGATTGCCGGGCGAGGGCCGGGCAAAGCGCGGCTTCGCTCGGCCTCGCAAAAAGCCCGGAGGTCTGCGCGGGATTCGAAATTCTAGCCTATTCCTATGGAACCGACGAACGATATGACGCAACGTCTCGTGAGACGGCAACGCGATCTTTCACGACTCTTCGTCGCCCCTTTCGCCCTTTTCTCATCGAAATGACGTCGCGTCGGGGGGATTTAAACGACAGCGGAGGCGAGGGAAAAAATGCCCACCCTTGCAAGCTTGTCAACGGACGAGCTTCTAGGCCGGAGTGTACTCTACCTGCCTGCCTGCCTGCCTGCCTGCCTGCCGGTCGGTCGGTCGGTCGGTCGGTCGGTCGATCGGTCATAGGGCGTGAGAAGGCATCGGCGTGGTGACGTCACTCGTATCCAACGTGCCGCAAAATAATTGCAGCCTCGTGGCAAGTGCCGTGTCATTAGGCGCCGCGATCATAGAATTTCGTGTCGTTCGCGTACGAAATGGTCATTAAATCATTATGTTTATCCGTCAACCCCGCGTGCCGGCAGCCTCTTGACCCGGGGCCTCGCAGCACTCTCTTTCTCGCGTCTCGCGCGGTGACCCTTCGCGTCGGGGACGAGGACGAGGTCGTCGCGTCGGTTCCCTCCTCGCCCGCTCACTCGATCGGACCCTTCCTCGGACCTGCCGCCGTCCCCCTCCCCTCCCCTCCTCCGCCCCCATATCCCTGCGCGTCTTTCTCATTTTTCATCTCTTTTCCAGCGATCGGCGGCGCGAAATTATGAAAACGACCCGCCTGCGGCGCGTACCCGTTTAACGGCGACGAAAGCACGATCGCGATGACGCGCGCTCCGGCATGCCGCGTGTCTTTTATGACAGTCAGGTGCCGTATAAATTTGTTTAATGCACCGCGACCCTGAAACAGCTGAGCCCGGTAATGGAATCTCCATATATGCGTTTCTTTATTACGTCGAAAATTACGGGCCGCGCGACGAGCGATTCCCCGAAGTCGGCCGGCACTAACGCCGGAACGTACGCGATAATTTACCGCGGCTTGACTATTGTGCCGCGGCGTTATCGTTGTTCCGCGCATATGACGTTTCGCCGCCGCCGCCGCCGCCGCCGCCGCCGCCGCCGCCGCCGTCGCCGTCGTCGCGTCCTTCCGCGTACAGGACGCGTCACTCTCTTTTTCGCCGCGACGGAAACGCGCAACTGCTAGCCGCCGCGCGCGAGTCCCACGACGTGAATGTCGAAACGACCGCGCGCCGTACGATCGATAACGAGTCTTTACGACGGCTTTCGTCCGATTTCGGCGAGCGTGATGTCGCGCGGACGGCGGGAGGATCGTCGCGCGATATCGCGAGACACTGTAAATAGTCGCCGAAGCGACTCGAACGATAAATCTCAAAAGGTCAAGATCGATTTCCGATATTCCGCGAGGCGGGAAATTGCGCGGGATAGAAGCCCATGCAAAGTCGCAATCCGCACGGCGTGAAATACCAGGCAATCCGACGTTAATCTTTATCCGAGATTAAAGCGCGATCGTTTCAGACACTGTCGCTTTCTCTCTCTCTCTCTCTCTTCCTCTTTCAAAGTGCCCGTGCCAGCACAGCGTCGAGCCGCAGCTGGGAATCGCAGACGAATCGTCATCGATCTCGCGATTCGCACGCGAGAGACTGATCTGTCCCGAAGAGAGGAAAGACGAAGGCTGCTGAGAGGAAGGAAGCGCGCGGGGAGAAGCAGAAGACCAACTGAGAAAAAGAGCCCTATTCTCCACGCTCGAGTCCGCTCGCGATGCTTTGTACGGGCCTCGGCGAGATAAAGCTCGGTAAAACTCCTCCGGAGGCGCGTATCGCCGCGTTTCTCCGACGATTGTTATCTGCCGGCGATATATTAAGTGCCATTACCGGTATTTAGAAGGCGGACTGCTGTGGCGCGGAGCTGGCATCTCTTATCGAGATTGTCGGCCGCGAATCGTGCCAAGCCGACCGGCGATAAACGCGGATTAACCCGGGTTATTCGTTACTGAATCGAACGCGGTCATACGCGAGGAGATTCCCCCCCCCCAACGAGATGACACGCGAAAGCTCTCGCGATCCGAAAGATCTGCCAGTGGGGAGAAATTTTGTCTCGTTGTCTCTTTGTCGTGTGCGAATTTCGCCGCGCGAAATCAGTGCTCGATGACGTGCGCGAGGTATAACTGCGACGCGCGATAAGAATTCTAACCTCCCCCACTCCGCACGTGCCGTTGATAAGATCGGGACACACCTGTCAACTATTTTCTCCGGCGTAATTCTCCGCGAGGATTTCGTGCGTCGGCGACGACCATCAATCGACCGTAAGACGCATGTCCTGAAAGTTTCTAAAATAGGATTAGCGAGTGTCTCGTGCGACGCTTTACACGTAATCCGATTTCAAGCGGGAGCGGAGATGGACGAGCGGGATTCGGACGAGTGCGATTAAAGAAAGAGAGTGAAACCGTCGCGTTTTATCCTCTTTATTGCAGTGTGAACTTTCGATTTATCGTCAGTCCCGGGGCCCGTAGACGTCGAAACGACGCGCAACGGCACGCGAGATCGGGGACGGTCCGGGCACGGCGAGCGTTCTGTCGTGGACAGTATCTCCTCGAGAAATATCGGTCTGGCCTTTTTTCCGTATTGAATTTCAAATGAGCTGCCTTCCGAAGAAAATTAGGCTTACAAGGGATACCACTTTATCCGCGGCTCTAAGATCGCCTACAAGGCTAGGAGAGTCCTAGTCCACCGGCACGAATCTTTTATAATCGAAGAGCTCCGCGCCGGGGCATCAATCGAGATAACGAGAACCGGTCGCGACGCGAGCGATCCGTGGACTCGGATTCATTTTCGGGCCGTAACGCGCGGGAAACGTAACCGCGACCAACTACATTAAAGAGAACATACGACCAGTTTTAATATCAGAAGTCCGGCCCCGCGGCAGATATACGAGCGGCCACAGCGGCTGCAGCTTGTTCCCGAAGCTTTAGGTAGCGCACCCTATTCGGGGTCGACTGGTTTTAATTACGAAACCCCCGGCCTCCGGACGAGCGTTCTCTCTCGCCGCTCCTCGAGAGATCTCGCTTCGTCGAGACGCGAGAGGTTCCATTTTGTCGGGTATTAGCACTGTAAGAGAGCCACGCGGCTAAAATCCGGCTCTATAAAACACCAATTACCTATCCTAGCGTATTCACGAGATTGGGCCGGTTGCGTTGTAATTTATAGAAGATTAGTGCCTACCGCGCGCGCGCTACAGGACTGACCACTAACGGACGCTCGAATGAGAAACAAAGCTTAGGATCATTTGTCTTGGCGAGGGATAAAGGACGATCGCGGGCTACACAATTCGGATTAGCCGGCGCGACGAGCGCGCGCTCAAGAAGAAATGGGCGAAGATTCGAATCGATCATAGGGAGAGAAGTTGGCGCGATCCCCCCCCTCCCCTCCCTCCCCCCTCTGGATACCCCGCCGCTCGTGATCCGATCGGCCGCGTACATGCACACGTACGCGAAAGCTCACCGACGCCGCGGTAAACACACGGTGGGAGCGGTGTTCGATATATATTTGATAAGGCGGGTACACGGCCGCTCTCGAGCGCTGACAAATCGTCGGGAGATCGTTGGACAGATATCGCGAACCTCGACGACGCGCCGATACACTGATGCATGACGGCGAATCGGTTAAATCCTTTACCGACCATTCGAGAGCACGCTTCTTTAGGGCCGAGACCATTTTCGAGTTTGCTTTCGTGCGCGTTTTGTAAGCGGGACGATCATGGAGATCGTTTTCTGTGTACGGCATATAAATATCAATATGAACTGTCTGAAGAGAGATCTTTGGAAAGATGATGTCGTGGGTAGAGAGACACACAGGGAGTGAGAAATTAATTTCCGCGATTATTTGCGAAACGAATCAATTTCAGCTTACCCGCTAGCACACACTGCGATTGTCTTCGTTCCTCTCACGCGAAAAATCGGTGCGATTTACGAATACGCATGCATCGCTGCATTGACAATCATGTGATAAGTGTGTCGATCGCAAAATATTAAGTAGAAAAAAATTCAATGTGCAGACTGACCCTTACGATGATTCCGTCGTCCCGGCTGAATCCTCGGTGCTGCATCCCTCATTCGCCTGAAAATTATTCCTTTATAAATTCTGATTCTAATTACTCGTCAATCTGTGTAATTCTACATATTTATTATACTTACTACATATTTATTATACGTATCGACTGTACGAATGTTTGAAAATCGCCAAGTTATCGAGTATCGTTTAAATGAAAGAAATGTGTGAAAAATTAAATTTATTACATTTCTCGCTAATATCGACACATGCCACTTTGCCACAAAATAATTGTGTGACGAGCTAAAAAAACTGCCTCGCTCTTTATTTCCAGAAAAAGAGATTACACACGCCTTCTCGGGGTAAAGTTCGACCATGATCGCAGCCAGAAACGTTCAATCGCCAAACGAGGATCGCGATGTCGAGCGCGTTGTTGTGCTGCATCCTCCGAGAGGAGCAGGCAAAGAGAAAGAGAGAAAGAATGAGAAAGGCAGAGAGAGAGAGAGAGAGAGAGAGAGAGAGAGAGAGAGAGAACACGGGCTTACTCGTAAGATCGTAATGGAATGGTTGGCCCTGCTGCTCTCCCTCTGTGCCGCGAGAACAGAGATCCCGGATCGTTCGCGCTCGCGATCATATCTCGGGGTGAGATCTTAGGATCGTGCGCGATAGAGCAAGATAATGGAGATAATCTCCGGCGCGGCTTGGCTCAAAAGATCGCACACCCACGCGCGGCCCCGACGAAGATCAATTCGCACGCGTGGTACAACGAACTCCCGGCGGTGCAGTAAAAAAATCCACCTGGGAAACGAGTCGATTCCTGTCATCCGCCACGCGAATGTGGCGCTCGAAAGCGGCTACTGAACGATAATCGAACACTCAATAATTCGCGCCGAGGCGCGAAAGCATCAAAAGCGAACGGAAGAAGGTAAGCACGATACGTTCGCAAAATACTTTCGTAAGAACAGTTCATTTCAACATTTCATTCAAAACTTTAATAAATAATAATTGACAAATGACTCGTGATAAATCGAGTAATTGACTCCAAGCGACACAACGCATCCAGAACGCATCCAGATGGGAGAGCGAGTTAGGCGAATTTCAGTCGACCGAGCCGTACAACGTCTAATCCTCTCTCGCCATTAACTAGGTAGTGGCCGCCGCCAGGACGTATAGCAGTCGCAAAAAGCAATTCTTAATAAACAATAACAGATTTCACGACAGCGAAAACAGTTATATCCCATTACGAGTTCTTACGTTAGGAGACCCGCTCGTAGGGCCCGCGCGCATTCTTCCGACTAACCTCTTCAGGGCGTTATCGCGCAGCTCGCGGCAGCTCGTAAGTCCAACTCCATTGGCTCGATTGCCCATTAAGGCTCTAAACACCTGTCGGTGAAATGGGTCGTGGCGCAATTAAAAGCGAGGGGCCCCGCGCGCCGGCCACCGACAGGAACGAGAGCCGACGATAATTAACGACTCTTCGCGTTACCCCGATAATCGCTACTTGCGAATCACAGCCGAGCTAGCCTCATCTAGCCTCCCTAACGCGCGTCGCGTCTGCCTCGGCCTCGTCGAAATTACGCCGGCGCGGAATGCGAATAAACTTCGTCGCCTTTCTTCATGGGGAGCGTTCGCAGAAACACGTTCACGAAACTCCACGCTACTATTTTCCCTGACGAACGGCCTCGTTATTTTCGTAAATTTTCCCATTAACCCTCTTGCGGTTCTATTTACTGGCAAAAATTGATATGCAAAATGGTAAAATTTTTTCTGCGAAGAAAGATATTTACTTTCGTGTTTTATAATAGTGTTTTCGAACATGTTGATTCCAAATTTGAGACTGTTGCTGCAAAGATAAAAATGGCCGATCAAAAATGGCGGACCTGAAAGTAGTAAATCTTACCCCGGGTCAGACTCGTCAGAGTCTAACCGTAAGCCGGTTAACCGAATCAACACACATACATTGCACGCATACCGGCGAGCACGCGAGGATTCAACGGACCGTCAAGATATCGCCGCGAAGAGCGACTGCCAGCTTTCGTAATTAAGGTGACAATATTCGGGCTTTATCTTCTCGCATCTAAGTCCCAGCGTCGCGCATTAAAATAGCGCAGCGCGCGTCCCGAGATGCGATAGGGCGCCCCTTTCCCAACGATCTGATAATACGGAGCGTCAATGTATCCTTTTATTACGGCAGGCAGCATCGTGCACCCCCTGCCTCCTCCTTATCTTCTGCCCCGTCACGCGACGGACAAGGGGTAGGTACGGCGTGCCTAATGAACGCGATTCAGAATACGCGCCTTCCACGGAAGTGACGGAAATTGAATTTCATCGGCGCGCTAGTGATTACCCCGCGAGAGGAGATGAATTGCATGCTACGCTAAGCGAGATTGCGAGAGTCGCGCATATCTGTGTTTATGTACGTTTTATCCTTTGGAGCCGTCAGTCAAGCGCGGCCGACAAGACGGACGGAGGTAACGGCCAAGTGCTCGTGCGAGGAACTCAAACATCGAATTCACACGTGGCCACGCCTCCGACAGCACGGACACGTATGTCACTTTCCACCGGCCGGCTCTTCGCGGCCTCTCGCTATCGCCATTGTGCACGAGATACAAGAAGCGATGATCATACATGGAAATGCGCAGGTAGCGCTCGTCAAGGCGAAAATATCTCGGTGTGCACAAGAAAGGGAATGCCGTCGAATTGAAGCGCGCGCGCGATCGCGCGGTGCGGAAAATAATGATACAAGAATCCGTTTCTTCCTCACCGTGCATTTAAACAATAGAATGATCAGTCCCGGAATTCTGAATTTCGCATCGCACAGCAGACTGAGAGAACAATCAGCGTATCGATCACGTATTTTTTTTTTCCTCAACACGAACTCGAGAAAAGCGAAAAGTTTCATCGAGACGAGCGTCGCATTCGTCAATGGAACTTCTCACGAGAGTACGTGATCCTGATGATGACGTTAAATCAAGATGAACGAGAGCAAAGCGCAACGTCAGCGGAGCTGCCGCGGGCTGCGTGAGATTTACGTCAGGTGTGTGCGTGGCCGCGCGTCGTCGTTTCGCAATTCCCGGCGCGCATAAAACACCAGCCCGCGCGACGTCGCTCGCTTCCTCGATACGCGATAGCGGGACCTCCCGCTATTCGAGCTCCCGCGACGGACTTTGATCTCGATTTCGCCCCCGGGACCCCAGTGCGTATCGCATTACCCCTAAAGTGTCTCTATCCGCTCGAATAAAGCCAACTGCCAGACCTCGGATTGGCTTGTTTACGAGACGCCGAGCGTCATGACGTTCCGCGCGATCCACCACGGTGGTCGGCATAAGAAAGCATAAAAGTCGCGCTGATACGATCGAGCGGCATTCCGCCTCGTACTTTATTGTCCGGCCTACTATGAGCCCGCGCGAGCTCTCTCACGCACTTTCTTCCTCCCTTCCGCTCTCCCCCCTCCCTCCCTCTCTCTCTCTCTCTCTCTCTCTCTCTCTCTCTCTCTCTCTCTCTCCTCACCCTGTCGCGCCTGTTTAAATATTTTAATTACCCCGGCGTTTCGGCGCCGGCGCACGAAATTACGCGCTGCGCGCTCGGCCGGTCGCATTGTCAGCCGGACAATCAAATCGCTGAGATTCCACGCGCACTGGAATTCCGAGCCGCGCACGGCTCGATATATAAAGAGGAGAAGCGCAGCGAGGTCCGATTTATCGCACGCGGATCAGCACCCTATCGATCCCATAAAGCAGCGGGGGGGATCCATCTAGCCGGTCGTCGTGCGCGCATATCGAGACGCTCTCGCGCGCGCGCGCGAGAGATACCATCGACTCGGCTTTCGCATCCTTTGTGTCGAGCGCGCGAATCAAGCACGGCGGACGGAAGAAACGACGGCGCATGTTGGCCGACGAGAGCGAATTAGCGGCCAAAGGATGTGACCGGAAATTTCGCGTGTGTGTAAGCGCGCGCGCGCACGCGGGAGTAACTCGCGGTGTCGGGATGACCGCAGATTTATGGAACTTTTAGCGTGTCATCGACGTCGATGCGAGTTCAAGGCGGGCGGGTGTACGGACGGACGAACGGACGAACGGACGAACGGACGAACGGACGGACGGACGGACGGACGGACGGATAGGCCGACCGGCGGCCGTTCTCGGTCTGCAGGAATAGAAGATTGAGCTGCGTGCTCACGTACGCGAGTGAATACCTAATTAAGATCTTAATTACTACGGCCAGTAACGGCGTTTCACCTTCGACCGACTCCCACGATGCGGTTTATAAGATTGTTAATATCATCATTTATATCTCGGTAACGCGAGATCGTTAGTGTCCCGGGGCACCGTTAATCAGCTCCTGGTTGTATAAAGCGGTCAACCCCCTTGTGCCTCGGCCGGTAATTCATGGCAACCCTTTTGCTCGGCCGTTGCCGAGAGCGGCGCGCATAATGAGGACTCTTTAGACGAGACGGCGTGAATGGACGGTACGGATAATTGCGGTCCGTTACAATTCGACCACCGCGACGTGGTCGCGATCGACAACGCGTCTTCCTCTTCTCATCAACGCGCGCCCGGCGTTCTTCGTGCCGGCGCGCCTCGAGTCAAGTGCAATGTTTCCTCACGTTGCGCTTCTCGAACGGCGAGAACGGCGAGAGAGAGAGAGAGAGAGAGAGAGAGAGAGAGATTCGTCTTGGTTCGCGCGCGGCTGTCCAACGCTCGTAATACGGTATCGTAAATCGTCTGTCCCTGAAGGTCGCTCGCTCGGTCGGTCGGTCGATCGAGCGTTTAGACGACGACTATTACGAGGCGACACTTAGCCGACATTTACTGACGCGCTAAAATATATGTACGCGGTGGCGATTTTACGACAGCCGCCGCCGTCGCCGCCGCCGACGACGACGACGACGACGACGACGACGACGACGACGACGACGACGACGACGTTTCCGCGCGTCTGATAAATTACCGCGCGATTTTACGCGCGCCCGCGTCCCCCCCCCCCCGCCGGCTCTCGGAAGTGGAAACGCGAGCTCGCGCGGCGCGTATCGCGTTACGACGAGCATCTGGTCTTGAGTCGATTTCTCACGCTGTATCGGGAGTTAATCAACCTCGATGAACCGGTGTCGAAGTCGTCGATAGACAGACAGACGCATTCTGCCGCTAAGTACGTGGCAGGGTCACGTTAAATCCTGCAAAGATCCTTGTACCTGATATATAATACCGCTTCGTCGAAAAAGAAACTACTCGCTATCTCCCGCCTCGTGTTCGATGCGCGCATCGCCTTCTCGGTATCGTTACTCGCCGTCACGAATATTGTTGCAACGGGACTCGACGAGAGAAGAAGAAGCTGTCGGTTGAAATTTATGTTTGCGAGCTAACGCGATGCAAGTCGCGATTTCACGCTCCTAATTTCCGCCTTTGTGTCGTCAACGTTTCACGGCTGACGATCGGACTTTCTTCTCCCGCCCTTTCTTTCGTACGTCGTACGCAAATTCCCATCTGACATCTGCGCGCCGTTTCCGATTCCGCAAGCGCAATGCGGACGCCGCGGACGGTAAATCGCGGAGAATAGACGTTTCGTCGGCTCGTCATCGCAGCCATCGCAGCGCGCGCAGCTGAGACGTGCATCAGCCGTGTGCCCTTACATCTGGGTGCCGGGCCCTAATTAGCAACCCTTCTCTGTCGATTACACCAATCCCGATGTTCTCTTTGACTATTGCCCGCGCGACGGCGCATCGCCGATGCAGCTGCGATGTGCGTGAACAATAATTGATATTCCGCGGAGAACGCCATGGCCGTGGCGGGCGCATCGCGCGCGCGCGCGCAGCCGGCTCGTCGGCCGTGATTAATAAGTCATTCATTAATATAAATGAATTCCCCCGAGAGAGACGCGAATGATTCCATGATGAATCGGCTGCATTTACCGGTGCGCGAACGCCCGGCGGGTGTGAACGTAGCGTCAATCGCGGACAGCTTTGTACCACTTAAGCTTTAAGGCCCGCGCGTTTGCACGTTCGCCGGCACGTTGGCACCGCGAACGAGGGGTGGCTGCTCGTTAAGTTAGCATCCTTAACGGCCCAGCCGCGGAATATAAAGGGACCCAGCGGCCGCGCGGACGCAGCGCCGGGACGCTGATAAATCAATTACGCGCGCTCGACGCGATAGAGACAGACGGTGCGATTTGTCGATCGAGCGGAACGCCGCGCCACCGTCTACGACGGATTGCTCGCTTGGTTAGTGAGCGTTCGGAAACGCGCGGATGGAAGGGTTGAGACCCTGCGCTACGAACAAAGCTGAGAGAGAGAGAGAGAGAGAGGAGAGAGAGAGAGAGAGAGAGAGAGCGAGCCGCGGTGCCGGTGCGGCGTGACTCGCAGGAACGCAGTTTCGATTTCTATGGACAATTAGCGATCGCGGCGCGGCTGCGCGCGGATAATGCGGGCGTACATATGCGCGCCCGCTCGTTTTCTCCTCCGCCATGGAAGCGGACCAACGACGACGGGGAGGGTGCGTCGGCAAGTGGAAGAAAGGGACGCGACGGACACGTGAGCGATGGTGGAGGAGAGCGAGGGTAATAGGGAAGAGAGAGGGTGAAGTGAGAGCACAGAGAGAGAGAGAGAGAGAGAGAGAGAGAGAGAGAGAGAGAGAGAGAGAGAGAGAGAGAGAGAGAGAGAGAGGACGGACAGGCACGGCTGAAAACTCGTAGGTAACTCGCGCGCGGGCGCGCGCGCGCGCTCGCGGTATTATGCGCAATCCTGTGAATGCACCTGTCAGTGGTCATCATTCAACAGCTTCATTGACCCTAGGATCAATTGGGATGCAGTGATTCTCACGCTCGCGACACGCTCCACAGACGGTGCTCCGCGAGCGCTCGCTCGAACCCGGCAGGACGCCTCGCCTCGAAACTGACAGGCACTGTTCGACGGGGGCGGGGGTTAATGAGACACGCTGATTGGCTCCGGAGATTCATCGGGTGGCTGACGTTGATCAATTTTTATCCCGTCTTATTTGCATACAACCGGCGCGCACCGACAGTGGCGTAAACGCTGCCTCTCGTTTTCGCGGTCCTTCCTCCCCGGGGTGCTTCGCCTCTCGCAAAATCGACACCGACGGCGGCGGCGGCGGCCCGGCCGCCTTGTTATCCGCGATTCTTTCCGACCGGGCTCTCTCGTTCTTCCCGCCGTATCGCCGAGCTCTCGCATTTCCGTTCCGCGGAGAGAAGCGCCATCCTTCCTCCTCCCTCTTGCTCGCGGGCGCGAGTCCCGCGAATAGACACGCAATGTACGTAATTACGGGAATATTAATAATCTATGGCGGTCGCACAAAGGCGCGTAATTTGCGCAATTAGAGTCATCGTTCTCACACTCGCGTTATACGCAGCGAGCGATCCGCCGACGAGTTCGCGAACCAACGCCAACTTTTTCGCGCGCGCCCGGTCGCTCTCGCTCTCGCTCTCGCTCTCGCGCGCGCGCGCTCACGTCCGCGCAATTTTTCGAAGCACCGTTAGCGCCGACGAGGATCTCGTATCTTGTGATTTATGGTTCGCGCCAGGGATAGAGCTAACTATATAATAACGTGCGAGAGCAAGGCGTCCACGCCAATGGGTCTCGGGGATACTCGCGGCTTTCTGGACAAGTGTACGAGCAAGTATCCCTACGCGATGCCGTGTGCCTCATTCGCCTTTGCCATCCGTGCATAATCTCCGGATGGCTGCGGAGACGCGAGGTGACTCGCGGCATTCGAAACAAAAATCCCAGCCCGGACCGTACGATCGCGACTGATGATGGATCGTCCGCCCGTGTGAGTCGTCATTACATTAATCTCCCGTGAAGTCGATAACGCCGCGCTATCGTCAATAATTAAATTAAATGTCGTTGACACCGGGAGAGGGAGGGGCGGATTGAGACGCTTTCCTCGATCTGAAGCCGCGATAAGAATACTTTCACCTCACTCGTCCGCATTGCAAGCGCGTCGCACAAATAACGCAAACGTGCGCGCTGTGATAATCTAAAGAAGCATCCGTGCGTCCCTCCTTGCCGCATTACTATTATCGTCGGCCCATCGTGGGCTTATGATATCAGACAGCTTATAAAGAGAAGATACACAAACAGCCCGGCAAGTGCTTTCCCGCTCGCGCATTTGCATCGTAATACAATAACGTTTTATTAGAAATCGATACGCGCGGCGAGGCGCGCCAATTTCCATAAGCGGTGACTCGCGGCTAAAGTTCGACGGGAGCGGGAGAGCATCGGGCGCGGAAGGAGCCGCGAGCTCGAGACGCACAGCCGGTGCGGTCATAAAGCCTCAAACGTATTATAAACGCAAGTACTATAAACCTGTACCACTCCCGCGCGCTGCGCGGAATTGTAAAATTGTCAGGCGAGCGCGAATGGAGGAAGATAGAAACTCGCCGGCGACGCCGTAAAGATAAAACGCCGTTCTACACACTGAGCGAACAGATACGCGCGCGCGCGCGCGCGCGATTTATTTTGTCTCGCGAATTCAATTCGCCACTGAGACTCGAAATTCAACGATCCCGCACCGCTATTGATTTCATCTCTTCGACTCTTCGACGGGTGGGAAATTTGGTGTCCGATGCGAGAGCGCGAGAACGCGCTTTTTCGGATGACGCTGAAGCAGCGAACGTTAAATGCCCGCCTCGAGAAACTTCTTGCGGGGAAAATGGGGGGGGGTGGAGAGGATAAGAAAATCAACAAAGATCGGACGACGTCCTCCTCGACGCCCCAGCCAATGGCTCCTCGGACTATTCGCTCTTATTCGTCGGCCGCTCCCGCGGCGCGAACATTTCCCGTAATCCGATCGGAGCGCCCGTAGATCCCGAGATCTTGAGGTATCGCGCGCAAGAAACGCGATACGCCGATAAAACGAGATACCTGCGCGTCTTCCCCGCGTGTGAGAAACTCCCGTCGGGGGAGGGTCGGGGAAAAGGCGACCGAGAAACGCGCGGCGAGGGAGTCGAAAATAAAATAAAATAAAATAAAATAAAATAATCGATCAGACGGCTCGTAAAATTCCCCGGGGACACAAATGAGTCGTTAAAAGACCGGCACGCACTCCCGCTGCGATACAACTCCCCTTCTCTCCCTTTCTCAGCCGTTACTCCGCTTCCCAAACTTTAACCAAATTAGAATATATCGTTCTGGAACTTGCGCGCGCGCGCGCCTGCGCGTGCACACACGCACACACGCATCCGTGCAGGACTCTGACGCGTAAATCACACCGAGATATAAAACTGTAACGTTCATTCGGTCGACCGGCCGAGTTACCACGACGCTCGCATACTTATACTATGTACGATCAGGCTTCGAATATACCTCGCCTCTGTTGAACGGCACGGCGCCGACACGCCATTCGCGAGATTCGACGCGCTCAAATTCGACACGCTCATTATGTGTGAGAGTCGGCGTAATCGCAAGTGTCGACGAGTCGCTCGCCGCCTCAAAGGCCGCAGAGAAAAAAGTAGCGATCCTTTTCGAGTGAAACTTAATTCACGATTGTATCCCCGGCATTACGCCGATATTCTGTGCGCGCGCGCCACTGTCGCGCGGTGGCCTCGCGCGAAAAAGGTGTGTCTGTAATTGTGCCGTATCTCTGCCGGTCGATGATCGATCGCCCGTCTCATCGTGAGATGAGCTATCCATCATTTTCGTGAACGCGCGTAAATTGCTCAAATTGCCGGAGGAAGCGATCTCTTCGCTTCCCTCGGAGCGACATCAAGTTCACGTAAACAGCGCGCGGACGTTACGCGGAGAGATACCACGCGGGCACAATTTTATAGTCTGCGGCGCGACTCCGCCGGACGGGCTATATTTGCGCTCTCCCGGCGGGAAAGTTTCAAAAGGCACCGCCGACGGTCTTTAGTAGCGAGCGCTCGCGAAATGAAGTCGATCGGGACGGTAAACCGACTGACGGACGGACCGGGCGGTTCGAGGCGAATCGCGCGTAACCTTCGACCTGGCACCGGCTCGGCTGGCCAGTGTCACGGGGAGTCACGTGGCCGGCATAAAACGTGACGCGCCGTGAAATACCCTCCTAATGGGCGAGCGGGTTGCGTTCACGCACGCGGCCACCGTCGTCGTCTTCGTCTTCCGCACCGTTCCTCTCTCGACATTGTCGAGCTCTTAACGCACGACGAACCGGCGCGTTCCTTCGCGTACCCGGCAGAGAGAGAGAGAGAGAGAGAGAGAGAGAGAGAGAGAGATGCACGTTTTCTCTTTTTATTAATTATCACGTATCCGAGTGTTTTCAGGTCGGAAACGTTACCTACTACGGTTCAACTTGTTCGTGCGCGTAAAAGAATATAAAGAATAAAAATACCAACGAGCTGAGCTGAGCTAAGAAAATTCTTAGATTCTGAATCATTTATAATTCAACGATTATATACGATAATATTAGCGATCAATCGCTGTACTTTTAAGAGCAGCTCAGTGCAGTTGTTTCGTACTGTATTATACGCACAAAGCGCTCGAAAGAATCAATTCAATGTGTATATATCGGAGCACAGTGTTGTGTGTGCGAGCGGCACGCTAACTGCATAATAGACGCGAACGGTCACTCGCACGTTCGCTTATTAAATGACACGGTCAACTATGGCTCCGTTCAGAAGGAGTCTCATAAACCGCGTTCGCCGAACGAGCACAATTATATCTCGATTAAAGCGAAATGAGAATGCGCCAAGCTGCGCCGAAGCGACCCGCGGTCGTTCGTGGAAAAGCGCGAGCGCACTGAAAACCGCGGACCCGCTCGCATATCGCGTTTCACGTTCGTTATCGTTATTACTCCCGCGACTGTTATTTTCAATAGCCCGGGCTCCCACCGGCGCTACAGGCGCTCGAAGAAGCGGACATAAATTCCGCCGACGACGATCGCCTCTACGATGCCTCGCATTCTTCGTCGCGCCGCTTCGCTCACATACTTGCGAACGCGGCCGTCGCGCGCTTTTTCTCGCCGGCGAAAAACGCACCGGCGCGGCCTCATCCATTACCGTGCAAATGCAATTATTATCGTTTCGAACGAACGCACGCCCGGCGCAGGCTCGGCGCGTTCGCAAGAAGGGCGGTATATTTGTCCGCCGCTGCGTGCGACCCGCTAAAAACCGACTTTCAATTAGCAGACGCGGGATGGAAGGCAATGCGCCGAATGCGCGTCGCGCTCGAGAACCCGCCCGTGAGAATCCGAAACGTTGATATATCCAGACTCTTCTTCTCTTGAAGAGCGCATTAGAAATCAATACTTTATTTGAACATGAAATACGTGATATATATACTTGGCGTGCGATATCATGCCGGATCAGTGGTTTTTTTATGTAACAAAATTTCTTTGCCGCTACTCTGAATATTTGCAACATTCATAAACGAAGCAAATTTACCGTATAGATTTAGCAAAAATGTCCGAATAATAAACTCTATCTGAACCAATTTACGACAACGAGAATCTGATTCTCGCGTAATTGTTCAATTGTCATCAGAATCCTACCGACATCCTCGGAAAAGCTCGGCTGGAAACCGAGTCGGCGCATCTGCGCTTATGTTGTTATGAGCGAGCATGTGCGGTCAAAGAAATATAAGGGTAATAAGAGCTCGGGATGTGTGTAAGGGATATTTGAATAAACAGACGTAAAATATTCATAGAGTCGCGAGCAGATCCGCGTGCACGAGGCAAGAGTGATCGGACATATGCTCGAGGATCGCGGTTACGGCGGCGGCAGCGGCGGCGGCGATCGACGTGACCGCGGTAAACGTTCGCCAGGTGAAACCCACAGCGAGAAGGGGTATACTCTCGAACGAGCGTACGAACCCTCGCAGGACCTAATGGTCGTACGGATATGCACGATCCTGCGGGCGCCTGGCAATTACATTATTAATAGAGATATTACTCCCTACGCGCGGGCATTACGACATCGTAACGTCGTAAGAGACCGCGCGTAGTTCGAGATTGGTTCCTTCTGGCACAGGGGGAGAGAGGGGGAGAGAAAGAAAGAGAGAGAGAGAGAGAGAGAGAGAGAGAGAGAGAGAGAGAGAGAGAGAGAGAGGGAAGAAAGACCGACGAGGAGGGCGTCTATAGCGGGAGGAAGCATTAAGATGAAGAATAAGAAGAAACGACGCGTCCACGGCGGCGGCGGAGGTGAGAAGACCGAGGGGATGGTAGAACGGCGCAAAGAAACGTAGGATAAGACACGGCGGAGAGGAAAGGAGGGAGAAAGCTCTCGGGATCGGCGCCGCAGATTGATCGCGCCAATCTGTTTCTGCCCGACCACACATGACGCCCGGCGGAAAATTTCAGCGCTCCTAGCAACGCGCGTCGTCGTCGTCGTCGTCGTCATCGCGAACTCAGCCGCGTCGCTAACACGCTAATATCGAAAATGTCGAAGAGCCTGACTCGCACGCGCGCGCGCGCGCACGGCAGTTGGATGAGCAGCGACGAAACGATGCCGCCAGGTTATTCGCGAGGATACTGCCAGGCAGACGGCGGAAGCGTACACGGGAGTAATTGCGTTGCGCGGTATTCGTTAAACAAAGCGCGAACGTCGCTCGGGACTTCCGCGTGCGCGAGCAATATGATCGATGCTCGCCGATCGTTTACCGCCCCGTAAACGCGCTCTCGAAACGCTTGACAGCGTCATCGCGAGAGCGATGTACTCGTGAACTCACGACGAACCTGCTGATTTTCATCGCAAGCAAGATCGGTAGTCTATAGCTAATGTGCGCGATACCAGTCCCTCACAGCCCGAACTTTTATCAGTTCAGTTTGGCGATTAATTTATTGTCGATGTTCACTCACCAGGAACTTGACGGCGAGTGATCGACGACGATGCGTGGTTCCTCGTCGACGATCTCCCAGCTGACCGCAGGGCAGATTCTCGGGGTGGGCGAAGCGACGAGGACGAGGATGAGGACGACGACGACGACGACGACGACAGCGGCGCCGGCAGCGGAGGCGGTGGCGGTGGCGGTGGCGGTGGCGGCGTCGGCGTCGGCGTCGGCGTCGGCGTCGGCGTCGGTAGCGGCGGAGGTGGCGGCGGCATAGAGCGGGGTGGGGATCGCGCACTGACGGTGAGGATTATGGAATGGAAAGGTAAGGTAAGAATAAACTAGGCGCGGTGGGAGTGGGTCCGGATGGCCTCCATTCTCGTCACTGGCTGCGAAGAGGACGGCGCCGACCAATCGGCAAACGTTGCCTCCGGCCTCACCTCTCCTTGTCCTCCACCGTACTTGCGGATATCTCGGCGCCTGTGTACACATAAGGGGGGAGATGGTTTAAAAAATCGCACCTCACCTGCCTCGCGCAGGTCGGGGGTCACCCTCGGCCGCCCCTCCGCCGCAGCGTGTACACCGACGCAATGCGGCTCTCCGTGCGCGCGCGCGCGCGATAGCCCGCGACATGATATCAACGACTGTACCCGACGAGGACGTTCGCGTGTGCGATTTTCACCTACCTTCGCTACGCTTTACGGCTCGTGTACTTTGCCCCGGCGAGAACGAGCTTCGCGCGTACGCAAGCACGCGTCAAGCACTGCTTCCGAGTACGTGCGAACTTCGGCTCTTCGGTTACTTCGGTTAACCCAAGTCTGGATTCTTCCCGCGCACTTCGCGATCGAGACACACGGGGTCCGTCCATTGCTCGGCGCCTCAGTTCATTCCTTCGTTCAGAAACGGCCGACCGTTGTCGCCGCAGTCCCCGCCGTTCCCGCGTTTCAGCGCCCTTAATCGCGAGCTCTGATTCGTTCGTCACGCGCGCATCGATCTTTGTCTCACACCCTCGGTTCCTCCCGTTCCCCCCGTCCAATCGCAAATTCATCGTTCGCTCGTAAATTATATACGACTACGCAAGTCCGAATGATTTTTCAACGCAGCCGCCGTACGAAATCGTACGATATGTGAGCGAGCTAACGATTAATCAACAGCTCGTACGATTATTCAGATGTAATTTCGTATGAATTATTCTCTTCTATCAAACATCAGACACTCGATCGGCATAAATCTCCGGTGGTAACGGAACTTTTACACGATGGCCCCATGATTAAACCACCCACATAGAGCCGTGCGAGCTTGCACGTATCGCGAAATACCTTGCCTTCGAGAATCCTTCCCATTTGGTTCAACGTTCGGTGAGTCCCCATCAAGAGTTAATACCTTATTTCATACGTTACCTACATGCATCCGCTGTGCAGACTCCGCGACATCTAACGCCACCACCAAGACGCCGTTCCGTCCGCCGATTCCGTTGGTCCTCCTGATAGTCCTGATTTCGCTGATTCCGGCTGTTCCGTTGATTCCGCTCGTCGAAAATCCGCACATAATCGACAACGCGGAGAGTACGGTTGCGGAAAGACGATGTGCGATACGTGTGGGGACTGAGCAACGAGAGAAGAACGCAATAATAAGGTAGAGAGAGAGAGAGAGAGAGAGAGAGAGAGAGAGTAATAATAATAAGCCGACATCGGCCACTTTGATTTTATGCACGTCGGCTATAATCCGAGATTAAAGACGCTCCACGATTATTTCGCAAACAGGCACGAACGCATGAAACAAAATGCCGAACGTTAATGAGACCGTGTTTGGACTCCCTTCACTTCAATCGCCGACGACGGCCGACGAGAGCCCCGAGAACGTCGTGCGTGTATATGTCGGCCGTAAGAATGCGTAAGTTCACAGGTTCACAGGTTAGCACTCGGAGGAAAGTCTGTCTAACCTTAAAATCCGGAATCACGCTCGATGCGTCTCCGACGCGACGCTGCTTTCCGATCACTGACATATCCTAGTCGAATATGACACTCTTAATGTATGTTTTTATACGAAGATCGCCGGAAATCTTTCGAAATAAACACGATCTTGTTTACAGTGATACTGCCGGCCGCCCGGCGAACGGTTAACCTTTAAGCGTCCGGCAATACGAGCGAGCACGCGTCTCACACGTCGCACATGTAATTCCAAGTAAGCCAGATTTCTCTTAGCGCGTTAACACGTTTGCTTAATGATTCTCCCCGCAAAATCCGTAATTGCGACTTACCGAGCGTTACCGAGTGCATTACGAGTCAATCAAATCTCGCTATGGTCTCGCTTTAATCAAGCCCGCGCAACGCTGATGATCGATTTTGAAACGATGCAAAAACCGAGGAAAATCGCTTTATGTTCATCCTCATCCTATTACGTTCCTATGCCGCGCGGCATCGATAGTCTCTCCCCCTCTCTCCCCTTTCGTATCGCGCGTCCTTCCAGCCGCTTCCTCTCACCTCTCGCGTCATCTTCGTCGCCGTCGTCATCGCATTACCTCGGACGCACCCGAGCTCGCTCGCTCACACCTGCTCGTCGTCTTTTCGCGGCCTTTTTTCACCGGCCGGGTCACGTTGATTTCGCGATCGAATAGGCGCCGCGAGAACCGCGCTCGATTGCACTCCGACAAGGAGGAGAGAGGGCGAGTGGGAGAGGGCGGAGGGAGAGGGAAGAATTGCAATCGCCCGACGCGAGCACGCTGCGAATTTCTGCGGCGAGAAGGAGGATGGGGGGAGGGGGACGGGACGAAGTGAAGGAAAAAGCGGGGACACGGGATCTCGCGATGTAGTCGCTCGATTATTTATAGTCGCATATTGCGAGAAGTTTCGCAGACACGCCGCCACGTAGTGATTACTTCCTCCCACTCGCCTCATCTCGCGCGCGAATCTACGCGATAGACAAAAGCGCGCGGAGCGGAGCGCGTGCGATTCGATCGAACGCAGCGTCGATCGATATCAATTGTGGCCGGGTCGGGGCGATTCTTTTCGGCCGCGGGCGCCGACCGCTCTTATCCTCGTTGCCGCAATTCGTCGTGGCTCATTATGCGCCATGCGCGCGCCGCGGCTTAGGCGCGACAGGCGAGTAGAAATGGAAGCGCGGGGATAGCCGCCCGGCTATATCACCAACAACGACGACGACGACGAGGACGACGAGGACACGTCGATGCGCGCTCGGCATCGTGAGATTACAACAGAGGTGGTTGCACTGTCGCGGTTTAAATGTCAGCTACGCGACGTCTATTACCCCATCCACAATGCGAGCATCGCTAATTTATCTGTCGTTACCGGCGTAGTGAGTGTCCAATGGTAGGTGTTGGTTAATCCCCGGCGCACCATTACCCCGTCACAAGCGCGGCGATGCCGATGGTAGAAAACGTGGTGACGCGCGTTTGTTCGCCGCGTCGACACGGCGGCTCGATATATGCCACTTTCTAAACGTCATGAAAAAACGAACGGGACGTCGCGTAATGAGGCTCGCGGAATTTATCTCACTCTTTTCTTCTCTAAGCGTGACGCAAAATCGGTCGCGTTATGACAAATCGTCGATTTAGCCTGCGCGAACAGACTCGCGCGTCCGATGCGGGTTGTACGTATTTCACGGATTACCCGCTCGGGAAAGATTGTTTGCGCTTCGTACACAGGAATTTCGTGAAGCCTCGAGGAACCGAATTCGAGTATCGAGATATCGAGATATATACCGGAGGGATCGTTTTGAAAATTTTTATCTCTACCGCAAAACGTAGCGAAGACGTAGCGTACGAAGTAGCGAGCTCACGTTGCGTCGACGGATCGAACTGTGGCGAGCTCGAAAACGAGAAGATGCGACGTCGTGCCTCGATCATCAAGCACAGCTTCGCTGTATTAAGGTAGCTGGACATACTGATTATGATGATCCTTAAACACGGAAAAGGATTTGTGTGCGGAGGCATTCAGCCGCGTCGTCCGCCGACCGGGACACCTTCTCCCAGAAGCGAGGGAGGGACGGTGTAGGTCGTTGCCATATCCCACCCGCGGTGATCTCTCGGTGACAGGAGCTTCGTGTTTTTCCCTTTTTATCGTCCCGCGTTTCGTGTCATTTGGAGAGGAAGCGCACGGTGAACGGTGAAGCAAAACCCCCGCGGAGAGGCACCCGAGTCTTCCTTTTTTTTCTCTTTCTCTCTTGCTCTCTTCTCTCCCTTTCTTCCGTCCCCTACGCGGATTAATGGAGAATATGAGGCTTTAATTGCCGACATCGTCGAGAGAAGCCAGCTGCGGTTGCCTAGGAAGAATTATCCTAATGCCCGAGAAAAGCACCGGGAATCCACCCACCAATCCACCCCATGAATTTCCCCGTGACTCATAAACGAGCCTCTGCGATGCGCGCGCGCGCGCGCGTTGCGGATCCCCCCGGACTTTTCATTCCTCTCGCCCTTTCTCCTTTTTGTTCCTCTCTCTCTCTCTCTCTCTCTCTTCTCCGACGTCGTCGGAGATAAAATCGCGCGTCATCGCCGGACGCCTATCTTTCGATGTTCTTAATGGCTCTTGACGAGAGAGTGCGTAAACAAGTCTTCTTAAAAATCGATGAACATTAATCGCGGTGTCAGCGATGGCGATCTCTGTACTCGAGCGGTGGCGGATCGAGTGGTCTTGAGACCATAAAATCGCTTAGATCATTTACCAGTAAGATTCACCGTTGTTCTCATACGGACGGTTTAATGTTCTCCGGCTTTGTAAGGCGCGTTAAGTTGCTCTAAAATCGCTCGATCCACAGAGAGAGGAGGAGCGGTACTCAATGACTAAGCCGTGTCACGTCACGGCGTCAGCACGAGGGACTTCCCCTGCCCCTCTTCTCCCTCTCGAGACATCAATGAGATCGATCTGACAGTTCGGCGCGTCCAAGGCCGCGGTCCGTGATGGTGTATCTAAATTGGTCATCGATACGAGATAGAGACGATGCGAGAGCATTTTGCGTTTAAAGCGCGGCGCGGCCACCTCTTCGTCGACGTCCGCCTTTTTTTGCGGCGCTTTTATTAAATTAGCGATGGCCATCGCGCCTAGCGCTCATCACGGCGAGCTGAGAGCGGTGTGGCAGGAAAGGAGGCGCTGATGAATCGTCGTCTCGCAGACCTTGTATCTTTTGTCAATTTCGCGCACGCCTCGGCTTAATTGTTTCGAGCAGCCGACGCGTCATCGCCCGACACGCCAGGTCATCTCTCGTTATCGAGAGATCTTCGAAGAGAGACCTTTTTCCAGCCGAATTTAACGGTATGATCGTTGATATGTCCCGATATGTAATCATTCTTTCATTATTACACGATACTGCTGCGAGTGCTTAATTATAGATTAAACCGTAACGGACATGACGTATAATATCGTATCCGAAAAATACAGTACAGGCGAGAATGATCGGTCTGTGATTGGCCTCCGAATAAATATTTATGTGCTCATTATGCTGTTACGCTATTAAATGAGTTACTAGACTTCTCTCGCTATGAGAAATATCGACGATCCTTCGGAGATCTCTTTATTATTCATACACGTCCGTTTTACGAAATATCAGTATTAATAATCGCCTAAAAAGTGAGAAAAGTCTCACAGGCGTGCTCTTAACACGAAATATAATTTTACAAATTATGTTCGCGCTGGTTGGCGCCACGAGTGTCAATTTGATCGATAATTCGCTTAGAGCGGACGACATACGAGTATTTCAGCGAGACGGAGATGGTCGCGGATTTTCAAAGTTTCGTTCTTTTAGCAGTCGGAATGCGACACGCACGTTCGGTCGATTATGTTTACGATTCGGGGGGTAATTTATCGCGTCAGAATATTTTCAGAGGATCGCGCGAGAGTACGGTGTGTAACGATCCGCGTTGTGTGACCACAAAGTTCAATCAGCCTCTAAAGGGTCCGCCGTGGTATTAAGCCGGCATGTGTGAAAGCACGTCGTAGTCGCCTAGGTCGTGGCCGCGCGCATATGCCTTTTCACAGCGAAAACGCGCGTTAACCGTCTTACGAAATTCCTAGCGCATCGACCGTCAATCAGCCGCTGTTTTACGACTACGTTCGACAACTCGTATAACGCCGCAATTCCTTCTCGTCCCGTCGCCGGGTGCTTTTCGCGTCTTCACGACGCTCTCTCACTCTCTCTTTCTCCCCCTCTCTCTCTCTCTCTCTCTCTCTCTCTCTCTCTCTCTCTCTCACCCAGCTTTCTTGTTATCCCCGTGCGAGAGCGAGCGAGCGAGCGAGCGAGCGAGCGAGCGAACGAACGAACGAGCGAGCGCGGTGGAAAACAATAATTCATAAATTACAGCCCGCCGCCGTCGCCGTGGCCGCGCCGGTCCTCACTTTCGTTCGTCAATAAGCGCCCGCGAGGGTAATGAATTACGACGATTACCGGGATAGCGCGTGTCGCTCGCCTATGTATTCGTAACAAGGCGAGTGATTAACGCATTAACGCATCCCGCTAGATATTTATGTTTTTTTCTAAATACCAACGTACGCGCGATCGATTGCGGAAAAAAAAGAAAAAGAAAAACAGAAAAAAAAGAGAAGAAGGAAAAGCTGTTTATTTTATCGCGATTAACCTACGACAAATGATGCGTATGAAATTTTCATTCGCCATGTCCACACGAATATATAAATACCTCGGTATCCCTTTCTAAATTCTATCGACGTTATGTTGTAAATTTATAGCGATGAAATTTAATCGCGTGTATTTTTGCATGCGCGACGACTCATCCGATATCAAGACACTACTACGTTCGTGGGTCTTCAAAAAACCGAAGAAAGAATCTGTTCTCGCCATCGCCAAGTGTATACCAAGTGAGTCGTACTCGCGAAGCAGGAGGAGGAGCAGGAGAAGGAGGAGGAGGCGTCGAAGGGAGAACGTCGATCTCTTTCTCCGATTATAAATGCATATCGGTCTTTTGTCTAATTTCCCGATAGCATGCTCGCGCGCAATCGCTCTCTTCGCGATGCCGTCGTTTCAAGCTCGGCACCGACGTGTATAATTTGGTGCCGGCTAATCGTACGCCGGCACCATGCTTAATCACTACTAATAAAACCTCAAGCACGACAAACGCCGTAAATCCCGCCTTTCGATCCGGCCAACGAGCGCGGGACCGATGAACGAAACCGAACTCACCCGACGCGCCGATTAACGTGGAAATTAATAAATCGGCCCGTCGCGCGGACGCGCGCGCGCCCGCGAGAGCGAGACGAGGAAGGAGATCGTCGACTCGCTCGCTCGCATCGCTTCGCGACACGAGAATGGCGGGGTAAAACGGGGATTTCTTTTGAATTCGCGGGGCTATTCCGCGACGTATTCTTGACGGTCTATGCGCGCCTCCTCCGAAGGAATAGGAGGTGGAGGGTCGATTCTACTTCAAATACGAGCCACGCCCATCCTCCTCTACCCCGTTTCTTTCTCTTACAAGGTACCCGACCTCTGACCCGCGGGTGGTAACCCGTACTCTCCACACGCACTCTCACACCGACCCGTGCTCGGCCACGGCGGCGGCGGCGGCGGCGGCGGCGGCGGCGCGCGCTCACGCGCGCAAACACGCATCCACGCACGTATGCACGCACGGGGAAGAGAGCGAGTCCGCGAGGACGCGAGTAGAGGCGTAATTGAAGAATAGCGGATTTGAGCGTATATTATGCGCGCGCCGAGGGAACCCGGATTTTTCTTTGTCGTCGTAAATACGTTACGCGAGAATCCCATAAGCCGTTAATGCGAGTGAACGTCCTGCCGTTGAGGCGCGGAGCTTGGAAGCGAGCGAGTCCGGCTACAGCGTATACAGCGGCGTACTGACCGAGCGATAAGCTCATTACGATTTATCTCGGCCGAATTAATCGCGTTTCCCTCTCGGCTCCTCTCTGTCCCGTCTCTCCCCCTGTGTCTCTCCGTCTTAATGTTCCTCTCAATTGGTAGCGAAGGCGCTTTCTCGCCATCAGGCGTTGCACGTTGGGGGTAGTTGAAAATTTGCGCTCATATATCACGCGGATGGGACTTGACGGGCGAGTCCGGAGTCTCGGTTTTTCGTCAGGCAAAACTCCCTCGGGCGAGCAAAACGCGCGCGTCTGTTTCCTCGTCGAGTTGATAGCGCGAAGCTTTCGCCTCGCGGAAAATGGGAAGAGCGTACCACGCGACGACACACACCTCCTCGTTTAATTAATGCAGCGCGTAAGAGCCGCGCGTACTCGGCTCGTACGGAGGAAAGTGTTTACGCGCCATAAAGAAGAAATTGATTAAAGCTCGCGTGTTGAAAGGTGCGACACGTGCACAGAGAAAGTCAGCTTTTCATAATCACATGTGTTTACGTGACCTTAACGCTTTTTACGTAAGCCCGCCCGAGAGGGAAGAGCATCGACGGTCAGCGGCAAAGTCTCGAAACCGAAACTTTGGCTGAGACTAGCGTGCGGATTTCCAACGTGATGGTCGCGAGCGAGAGAGAGAGAGAGAGAGAGAGAGAGAGAGAGAGAGAGAGAGCGCGAATGAACAGAGCACGACGTGACTTTCCCAATACAATTCCCAGCGCGGCGAGACTCCTTACGGCGAGGTCGCTCTTATTTACGAGACGCTGCGTCTCGTTTACGAGGAAGTGCACCGACCGTGCGGAGTAACGCGCGGGGCACCCTCAGGGACCCACACCCGGAACGACGACGACGACGACGACGACGACGACGACGACGACGACAGGTCTAGCGAACGTTGACCGGGAGAGGGACACTTTCGCGGAAAAGGCCACGTTCATGACAGGGACGAATCGCGGCGTAAGAAGCGTGGCTACGTTTATTACGGGTAAATCGTCGGGCCCCTCGGAAGTACAGCCGTTAATCTCGACGCGTCCGACGCAGCCGTCGATGAGGCCTTAGCACGGTGCACCTCCTCCCTCGCACTTTGTCTCGCTCCCTCCTTCGCTCGTCCGCTCTCCCTCCTCCTCCTCCTCCTCTCTTTTTCTCTTGCTCGTCCTCTCGCGCATCCTCTTTCTCCTCCGCTCCGCCCGCCCGTCGTCCTGCCGTTCTCCCCGTGTGGTTCGCGCCGGTCGAGCGCGGCGAAAATTAGCTTATTAAAATAACAATTATGGAGTCCCGTCCGGCCATTGTGCGTCGTGTCAGGGGTTAAGCGCCAGTCGCTGTAACTTAACGGAGAGACGCGCGTACCCTTCTTTCTCTCTCTCTCTCTCTCTCTCTCTCTCTCTCTCTCTCTCTCTGTCTGTCTCTCTCTCTCTCTCTCTCTCTCTCTCTCTCTCTCTCTCTCTCTCTCTTTCCCACACCCTCTTTCTATTCTACTGCTCTTTCTTTCTCGCGGGCAGTCCACCGCCGCGGAGGACTCGCGGAGTACTCTCGAGGGAAATCTCGAAAGCGAGACGCCTCTACGAGAGCGTGCGACGGACCGGCACAGGCGCGCTTCTTCTTCTTCGTCTCCTTCACGCGCACGAGTACGCTCGATCTCGCGCCGCCGACGTAATGTCGACGAGGCGATTTTTCGCGAGCTCTCCCGCGGCTACTCAATAGTTTCTACCGCCGACGACAGCCGTTACGGAATGCCGGCGCGGCGTCGCGACGATGATGCTTCGCAATTTCATTGGCGACACGTAGGCCGCCGCACGCGCGCGCGGCGCGGCCGCGGATGAGTTTCTACGGGACTGGAGAAGCATCTTCCGCGAAGGATCGCCGAGAGCGTATCTCTCTTTCTTTCTCTTGGTTTCACCGTGGGGAATTCACGCGTGAGAATTATCGCCGCGCCGCGCGCGACAGGTGAATGACGCTGTATATGTCGTATGCTTTCATTCGATTATTCAGACGTGTCGCCCTATTTTTTTCTCCTTCTTTACAGTTTCTCGCGCGTGGAACGCCGTGCCCCGGTAATTATCTTGACGAACAGCGTATCGATCACACTTAAGGTACGTCCAAGTTCTCGCAGGGAACTGGAGAGAGGCGTCTGGATGGACGTTACGGCGAAATCTTCTCGTATCACGTATTTAATCGTCGCACGTTAATCATCTCGCGCGTAGAATCAGGAGTGAAGAATCGGTGAGATGTACGCAGGCAGGCAGGCAGGCAGTCAGTGAATCTTTTATCGATTTTTTACTGAATTAGTTCGAGTTAATCGTCGACATGTGAAACTCAATGGTGCGTAACAACGTGGATACCCGTCACGGGCTGTCCACTCGCCACGCCGGAGTTATGGAGAACTCTCGAGGAAAATCTCCAAGACGAGACGAGGCGCACTTGAGAATTCAGTGCGTAGAAGATCGACACAGAGGGGGGGGGGAGGAGGGGCAGAAGGGGTCGGGGCATGGGGGGGGGAGGAGAGAAAAGGGATGGCGAGCGAACCGCGAGAAAGTGCGTCACGAGAGCGACTCGCCTCTTACGCGCCTAATTCTACCTTACGGTCGAACGCGTTGACAAGCATCTCCGATACGCGACTTTCGATGAGCTGACATTCAAACGTCGGAAGTCATTAACGGTACTGAGTAAGTCATTGCTCGGTAGGTATTCCATTAATAACGAGCGATTTAGTCACTCGAGGGGAGAAAGAATCCTCTATAAACGGAGACGCGGTGAAATATGTCTCGTTCCTTTGCGCCGCAATGTTCATAAATATCCGCGGTTCCATAAACACCGCGATCCTCAGCCCGTCTGAATGCGCGACCGAGGCGAGGTAATTAACTCGCGCGATGTAACGAAGCGACGCGTGTCCGGGGATTTGAAAAATTAATCAAAGCCAGCGAAATGTGAAAATCGGTCGCCGCGCCGTCGCGCGCGTGAATCCACTGCCCGGCTCGATCCCGATAATTAGTGGACAGCAAGAGGCGCGCACTGTCCGCGCGCGGGACCCATTATCCAATTAGACGAATCGTCGCGCGTTCTGAACGCGCGAGATGCTGAAACACGCGGCCCATTCAGGCGACGTCGTTCCGCTTTCAAGACGCGGCTTTCGTCACGCTCACCTTTCTCCACTTCCCGTCGAACAATGCGGCCTAACCGTCGAGGAGTCGTAAAAGCGTCCACTTGTGAGCGCGAACGAGGAGGATGAAATCGAGCCACGGAACTCGCTAATCGACCTTCCTCTCTCTCTCTCTCTCTCTCTCTCTCTCTCTCTCTCTCTCTCCCTCCCCCTTTTCTCTCTCTCTCTCTCTCTCTCTCTCTCTCTCCGTTTTGAGCCGCGCTTGTCGCGGTGGGGCGTGCGGACGCCGCTCGCGCGTTATCGCTCGCGCTTCTTAAAGGCGCCTTTAAGGAGCGCCTTTTGGCGCGGGCTCCCGCGCGCTCCCGCGCGCGAGTACAAGCCGGCAGGTGTTAAAAAGGGCGCTAAGGAGGGCGTGTCGTGTCTCCGTCCATTAAAGGAGAAGCTCAATGCATCCGCGGCTCTAAGTGGCGACGTCGCAGCATTCGCGTGGTAACCCTCGCTAATTTTCCGCCATAAAGCCACCGCGGGGCCGCCGGGGTATCGGGATAAATAAACGCGCGGTCCCGGACAGTGGGCACCGTTTATACCCGGTGTCGAGGTGCGAAGTGGGGCTACGCGTCGCCGCGCGCCGGAGCCCGGAGCGCGGGGCCCGCGCGGAGACGGGCCGGCGGACGAACGGACGCGAGCAACCCGCTTACAACGCGCCGGCCGGCCCGGACCCACCGCCAATGCAAATTTGCGCGCGGCGAACCGCGTATAAACGATAATTCATTTTGCGCCCGTTAACGCCCGACACCGCCTCTGTGTCTCGCGCCGTTTCCAACGGCCGAGAGGTAGAGCCTCCGAATTACTCCCGCCTCTTTCGTCGCTAATTGGCAAATTCAATTCCCGCGGAATTATCGTCGACGTCGTTGTCGCCGCCGTCGCCGCCGTCGTGGTCGACCTGCTGATGATACAGTATCGCACCGTTCACACGGGAACGTTCTTTCGGCCGTCTAATTAACTCCTCCGCGCGATGTAACTCGCGGTTAACGTTGTTTAACAGATCCTCCGACTCGCACCGGCTCGCGCTGACTCTCTCTCTCCGCTCCCCAAATGTTATTTTTCTTTCTCATTTTTTTTCTTTTTTCATGCTGGCGCTCGAAATTCACCGCGTCCGCGTCAAATGCGTAATGAATTTCGGCAACGAATCGTTTTGGCTGTCTTTTAGCCGTCTCAGTCGTCTTGTAACAATTGTATAATTGTAAGAAAATGCGCCTCGAGATCGCACAGTTTGCGTTTTAAACGACTCGCCTCGGCCGAAGGCTCCCGATATCCTTCGGCCGTCTGTAAATCTATTCCGCGAATGCGACGCGCGTCGCCGTATCTCGCGACGGCCGACATCGACGCTCGGTTTCGATTAATTTAATTGAAAGCGCATGCGAAGGCTGTGTGTGTGTGTGTGTGCGAATGCGGCGCACGAGCACACGCGAATATCGGTATAAACGGTAATTGCGATCCATCGTGGAATACCCGATGCGACACGATCTCCCCGACGCCGTTTAACCACTTTCGATGTCCTCCGCTTGTCAGAGGTCGCATTTCAGAGATACCTGTCGCGGAAACCGATTATACATTTAAATGCCGGCGCGACGCGACGCGACGCGCGTCGCTCGGCTATCCGACGCTCGTGCACGGTCATCTTACATCGATCCTGCAAACCTAATCAGGAATACACACACCTGTTCTCTCTCTCCCTCTCTCTCTCTCTCTCTCTCTCTCTCTCTCTCTCTTTGTGTGTCTTTCTAGCGTTAGTTCGCCCCGCGTTCGAGATCCGACGTCCACGCGCGGAAGGGACGCTGCTGGAGACGATCGGCTGCGATCGAAACCGAGGACGTTGCGCCGAAACGGCGCGGCGGCCTTCCCGAGATCCCGACATTTAAGAATCGTAAAGTACCCGCCGCGAGTACTCGTGCACGGCGCACGATCGCGACTTTTTGTATATTCCGCGCCGACAGTCCATAAACGCCGTCGCGAACGCACGCGAAGAAGAGCCGATCCTCCTCCCTCGCCGCCACCGCCGCCGCGACCGTCACTCTTCTGCTGTCCTTTTTCTCACCGGCGTCATCGCTCGTTTCCTTTCTCATCTCTCCTCCTTGCCCATTATCCAAAGCCGCCGCTCCGAATAGGGGGCCCTGTGGCCCGATCCGCGGATCTTGAAACCATCGATGGGCTCAAGCACCGCTCTACCGGCCGCTTTCAGATATGATCGTCGTAAAGTAAATTGCCGGCGCGCGAGAAGCGCGTGGGAGTAAATTACGAAAATAAATAAGGCGTAAACGGACGCGCAGAGAACTTTGAACCTCCTTAAGCCTAGGAAGCGCGAGTGTAGGCGCCGGTCAGCTTTTAGATCCGGTGAACGGGTCATAGGTGACGTCTCGAGTGCGACAGGGCCGCGAAATCTACGTGTCTTCTTCTCGATCTGACTTGAATCTTTTCTCGCAACAATAATGTCGACGATTAGAGTCATTAGGTCAATACCGCACGTACCGAGTGAGTTGCTCGGGCCGAAGAAAGCGTTACGGAGAGTTTCGCGACGGCCTCGCGCTCAGTGAAAAATAAAACCTTCGAGAAAGAGCGAGGATGCTAAACCTGTAATCGACCGCCCACGACTAATTGACACCCGATGTAACAGGGTTCAGCTGAAAGGCTTTTTTTCGTAGGATAATGCTCCAGGTAGGAAAGAAAAAGATGAAGCGGGACGAAGGGGAAAGCACGGAGGGAGGGATGACGAAAGAGAGGAGCGAGAACTGCGGCGTTTCAAGGACGTGTTTAATTTGCGCGAGCGTCGTAAAACTAAAATTTTATATCACCGCCCTATCGAACGCAAGACGCGACCTCCTGATAAACAATTGCTAGAACAACGGCGAAAGCTACCCCAAACGTCGCTGCTCGGGCGCTATCTCCTCCTGCGCGCGCGCGCGATTCTCAGCGCGCCGTGCGCTTATCTGTCCGAAAGGAGCGCGAGATGCGAGCGATTCGGCCTCGCCATTTAATTCGCCGATCGCCGATACGGCCGGCGATCGTTAACGCCGATAGGTCGCGGCCCCTAGATCTGAGCGGCCGGCCCTGCCGGTATCGATAAAACCGCAATGATCCGACGGTGATACTTCGGCGGTAATCTGAACATCCGCACGGCGAATGAGAGAACGGAACGTCTGGAGTAGGAATCGGAATCGTGGAGACGGGCTGGGAACGGGCGCGAGAGAAAGAGAGTCAGGACGAAGAGGAGAGAAGGATGCTGAGGAAAGGTGCAAGGAAGAAAGGGAGAGAGAGAGAGAGAGAGAGAGAGAGAGAGAGAGAGAGAGAGAGAGAGAGAGATAAGGAGTAGGATGTTCCGGCGAGTCGTCCTCCAAGGTGTCGGCAAACAGGGCCGTTCGACGAGTGGTTCGACTCCGGTGGTCCACGACGGTAATGCCTTAGTTTCCATGCAAACTGGCCGTACGCCTCCATACCTTACGCATAACCGGATATTAACATGGGAAGTGGCCGACGGGACTCTCTGGGTCCGTCGTTGTCCCCTACTCCGCTCTCGCTCCTCACCGCTCCGCGATTCCCCGCGCCCGGCCGCGGCCGCCAAAGGTGGCGCACAAGATCGAGATCGTGATCTCGATCGAGCCTCAACAAAACGTGTCTTCGGCATCGCTCCGACACCCAGCCGATCGGCCGCTAAAGAACAGCCCCATTCAGATCTATTCCGAAGATAGACTTATTCTTTCGATCGTGTAGATCGCGGCTAATCGGTCGCGACCGCACGGGTCGATCGGGCCTGAGTTCGATCCCCGGGGTCGTTGCGTTCTCCGGGATACGTCGTCGTGGCGGCGTCGTACGAACGGTGTCCGACTGTATTGCGATGCGGCCCCCGGCCGGTGACAAATGGTTTCTCGGAATGTTGTGGTCGAACGAGAGACGTGTGATGTGAAAGCGTGGCCGTTGTATATCGAGAATAGACGCCAAATGGAGCAGGGCGTGGATCTCGTTTGCCGTTAAAGTTTACGACATTCTCACGCGCTGGATTTTCAGCGGATTTCGACGAGCCGCTACTCGCCTTTTCCCGCACGCGCGTCAATCGTGACGTGTGCGCGCGCGCTTTGGGTTTGACAATGCTGTCATGTTATCGACAGTCATTATTGCGTCGTTGTGGATATTTCGTTTTACGCTCCGTGACATTTGTGCGACGATCCATCTCTCTCTCTCTCTCTCTCTCCCTCTCTCTCTTTGTTACATTATTGAAATTAGAACGCACAAACGGGTGGCGGACGAAGGGTAGGAAATTCGATTCTCTCTGATTCAATTAATGTGTTTTCTCCGACAATATTATCTCTGCCGCTTACCGACGAGCCTCGCAACAATGACATTTGCTGCGCGCCTCCCCGAGCCGTATCGCGAGGCTAACGTGCAGTTTAAGTAATCCGCCGCGATTCACATCTCATCGTGCACGGGATACCGATACCGATTGTGCCCGCGCGCGTTGTATCAGACTACACGCGGACGTGAATGCGATTGATTGACACGTGGATGCGCGCGAGATCACTCGGACGTGAGAACGCAGCGTCGATCGCGGCGCGTCGACGAAGGCGAGCGCTTCAAAGTAACGCTCGACGTCGCGACCCGGAATGATGCAATTCGCGATGTAAAAAGAGCGCGAGTTGAGCAAGAGTCAGCGGTACGCATCCGTCGGACGCGTGCAAGCCGCGCTCTGCAGACTGATGCAGCTGATGTTCCTAACCTACCTAATACGGCTGCATCCACGCGTCGATTCTTTGGCAAATTACCGGCGCATTGGATACGGATTCTCGCGATCGAGGCTTATCATCGGAATCAATTTGTTTCGCGAGCGTATCCATCCCCGGTCTCTCGATCCAGATCCCCCACCCCCTCCGCCGCGCTCTCTCTCTCTCTCTCTCTCTCTCTCTCTCTCTCTCTGCCTCTCTCGCCGTCGCCGCGCGCTCGATTCGCTCGGAGGCCCGCCGATCAGCGGACGGTGCTCGGGGGCGATACGTGTAAGAAGCTGGCAGGTGAAGTAACCAACGGGTTCCCTGG